>NW_018165006.1:303218-341102 GCF_001263595.1 Phalaenopsis equestris | reverse complement strand
TGCTTATGTTTGACACATAAGTGCCCATATATAGCATTTTGTTATATATGAAACCATCAAGCAAGGTCACAAGTAGGTCGGTTTTGTTTTGGGGCTTAGGGCGGTGATGACAAAGACACACCGGTGGTAGAGCAGAATGATTTTTCATCCTACGATATTAGGACCCAATCCAGGGGCTCGATGAACCGTAGAACGATAATATCATTCACCGACACAACACTAGCGGGGGACCTGTACCTTCTTAGGTTGTTGGCGGTCTTATGCCCGACGACGTGATCGACTCGTGGTCAACTATACTTTTTCAAAATTGATAAGAATAGATATAGTAAGAACATATACCATATTTATAAAAATATTTGAACTACAAAATTGATACAACTTTCTTTTTATATGTCTGAAATCCATGTGCATGCTAAAATATAAAATTTAAATATGTTACAACTTGGTTGTCCACTTGTTGATTGCTGATATTGGGCTAAGGAGTAGCCTCCTAAGTTAGGTTTAGTAGGACACCCTTCTAGTTAAGTGACGGACTTTATAAATCCGGGTGACCGATAGTAGCCTTCGACGTTTCACGAGTACAAATATATTATATTTGAGTCTAGCCCCGACTTGAGTGTTTGCGGTCCTCTCTTTTCGGATCTGTCATATGTTTTATTGGAATTTTTGGGCAAAATACTCGTGGTCCTTTTTCCGGGATTTTCCCATGATTTTGATAATTTCCTTGAAATTGTCATTTGTCGATTTGCTCGAGTTTTCCGTCGTGGGACATTTGTTGATTTTTTTTGAGTTTTTTGTTATGGGTCATTTGTCAATTTTCTTGAGTTTTTTTTTTTTTCCGTTGTGGGTCATTTGTCGATTTTCTCGAGTTTTCTAGGCAATGTTTCTCTTGTTTATACAGTGTATACTAGCTCTGTTAAAGGAGCAGCAAGTCTCCCAGATATACAAGTTGGATTTACATTACAGCATTTTACTTCACAGCATAACGTACTGTTCTTCTTATTTACTGTATATTCTACTGTTCTTTTATTTTATACTGCATGTTTTATTTTTTTACTATACACTATACCTTAATGTAGGAAAACTCAATGATTACATGTACCCTTAAAACTAATATCAAATCCGAAGGTGCTACGACGAGGAGCTTGGAGCGAACACCGTGGGCAGCACGACGAGGACATTCAGAAGAGCAACATCAAAACAAATTCATATCACTAAGCACTTTCCTTAGTTTAAATAACAACCCGTAGGATTTTGAGGTGGTTTGCCTAGCGCAACGTAAACTATCACATATCACTTTTAGGTTTTTGCATAGCTCTGTTGTGCAATTATAAGTCCTAACACTTTAGGATTCTGAGGTTACCGTACGGTACAATGTAAAACTTCCTATCTTTTTAGGCTGTTTGCACGATCATATATCGTGCGAACATAAGTCCTAAATTCTAAATAAATTACATGATTAAATATTAAACAATAGGATAGTTGAGAGGTCACTGGGGTTTTTCCTCGGATCTGTGATATCCTCTACTCTTCATTCCTTTGGATTTCTTAAAATAACTATTCTTGTTTGAGCCACTCCCATTTGATTTTTCCATGTTCAATTGTGAAAACATAAATTTTGAAATCTCAAAGGCAGAACCACTGATCTTAATCGAGAGTTTTCTTAAGTGATCCCGATCATTTGAGATGTAATTAACTATAGGGGTTTGCCTCTATAGGGAACTTAGAACCCAGGTAAAATAAACCCTATCTGATCCTTATATTAGGCAGAGGAACTTGTTGGCCTCATATAAAAATATTTCGCAGACCAAACGGATGTCACAAATTTTTTAGTTTGGGTGATTGAGCTTACTACAAGTGATATGTTTATTCTTCGGGATACGTATGTTACTTGTGGTATTGCACTCAATCATCCAAACTATTCAATATGTGAGACTCGTTTGGTTTCATCTATTTTCAAAAATTAAAAATATTACTTTCAAAAATCAAAATCACATATTTATATTTAAAATTATATTCATCTTTATAAAAATTATCTATTTTTCTAAACAAAATATTAAAACAGCCGACATCGGCCTCAAAGCAAATCAAATAGCAAATTAATTGCCATTGAGGCAAGTACTCAAATCCTTTTGCTTTAGTAAATTCTTATTTTTTCTCGACCAAATTCATTTACTGCTACCGTTATAATACTGCATATCCATGATTTATGGTTCACATGAATTTTATACATATTTTATGAATGACATATGTGCTTTGTTTTATTTATTTTAATATTATATTACTGTTATGCAAATGAGAATGAAATATTGTTATTATATGCTTGTGTGTACTTCATTAAATATGTAGTCACTCATTTATAGTACTAATGTGGGAACACTAAGGTATCTGTGCATGTAAATGAAAAATAATATTTTAATTGAAATATCTTTAATGGAATATTTTTTAGGCGGTACTCATGTAACGGTTGTACATATATATAATGATATATGTATGTTATTGATATAGTAATATTCATTGAATAACATCTCAATGATTATATTGCTCTATTAAAAAGATTAACTGACATGTTTTTTATTTTTTTTTTCTTATATCACTGTAGTTTAGGAGTATGAGTATTCACTGATTTGTTTAGCTCATTGTTATTTTAAAACTAATTTTTTAAGTTAATTTAAGTGATTGAAAGATGAGCGATAGGTGGGATACTTATATCACTGTAGTTTAGGAGAGTATTCACTGATTTGCTTAGCTCATTATTATTTTAAAACTAATTTTTTAAGTTGATTTAAGTGATTGAAAGATGAGCGATAGGTGGGATAATATTTTTAGAAGATGCAGATAACCAGTAATGAGATAAATTTAAATATACTGCTTTAATTTAATTTAATTAGTGTCTCTTTCATTTTATTAATAACTAGTTATAGAAAATGAACATCGAAATTTTGTTCCCACCGTCTGTCCGTCTGTTCTCGTTTTTGTTTATTCAAAGCCCTGGGTCAGGTCGTGACATATGGTATGTTTTTTTAATGTCCCTAAATGAGGAAAATAAAATGGAGGAAAGACTCATGAAATTCCTCAGATAGATTATGTATCCGATTTTATCAATCTATTCATCATGGATCAGTAACGATTCTTTTTTGGTATATTTGAACTCTGAAACTTTACTTGTTTTTACAGGGGTCTTGTTTCCATACCCAGACTGGAAACTTGAGTCCTCTAGAATTCTTCATGATATCGCATCTGATGAAGGAAGATATTCGGTGTGCCAATCTTAAAATAAGCTGATTCTATATTTTGATTTGTACTGGAGTGTATGGTGAACCCTAGTGGGCCTATACCAAGCAATAGAAAATATGGGTTGAAGCTAGCTCACCTAATAATCTTTATTTAATGCAACAAATGGTGTATTCGCCTTATATTTTTAAAAATAGCAGTTGGATACCTGCACAAAATAATAGTATTCCAACAATTCCATACGTTTATATTAATCCATACCTTCAGAAATTCGGATAATCTTGCTTTGATTCTGAGATCTTTTTACTTTGTGCTGTGGTTTACTTCTTTTCTTCCTATTATGTGATTGAATATGTTTCTCTCTTTTCTAATGGGCGCTTCACGCTGGTCTTGCATTAGTTAGTATTTGTGCTCTTCTTCTAAGACTAGAGAGTGACTTTGTTGAGTAGTCATTGTTTTAGAAATGGATGAATTAATTTAATGTACATTGAGGAATATAGAATAACTATGGATGGAGATTGAAATAGAGATGGCAGTTCAAGTAAGTTGGGTTAGGGGAGGATGCATGATCGATATAGATTCAAAATATGATGGTAGAAATTATACTTGTTTTACTATAGCATATGATCTAGGAACAAGAAAAAATTTTAAGACAAAAAGGAGCATTTAGTTTCCTTCAAAATTGGGCTTATTAAATCACATTGGTCTTATTACTACAAAGGAGTTTTATATTTTTAAATTAATGTAAGGCGAATTCTGTAGGTGTTCAAATTTACAATATAGAGGCAGAAAGTTGAACTTCATTATGATTGTAGATCTCATGGCAGGAATAGTCATGAATTTAAATGGTAGACATGTGATGAAGTTAAAAGGAAATCATTGCTTCTGAGGTTATAGATGTTGGAGTGTGGAAGGTAAAACGTTGAAACTCTTTTAAAAGTAAATTATAGGAGAATAAGTGGATGAACCAAACTTGTTGGTACATGATTAGTATCAGTTTGCAGTTATACGAAGTGTTTTTTCACTGTGGAATAAATCATTAATGATAATCTCCCTTGGTCTAGCAGAAGGATTCCATGGGTTCAAGGCTCTAGTGCACTTTTGTAGCATTCCTGCCTTCTTTGATTTCTTTCTTTCCACTCCTTAATAAGATTATTATGGATATTTTAGGATAATCATGAAATATATTATTTATATGTAAGAGGTTTGGTGGTAAAGCGAGGAGGCATAAAAGGCTATTAAAAATGAAACATGCTTTTAAGAGAAGAACTACACTGGCCCTATTTAGACATTAGCGTTATAAGAAAATTAGAAGATTACATAGAGGATAGTAAGCAAAGTTTGTATCATAATTTTTGATGATTTATATGGTGGGCATTAGAACATAGAAAGAAAAAAATTGAGCTATATAAAATAGCTAAGGTTGAGAGAGGAGATTTAGAGCTTTTGATCAAGTTTGATGTATTATAAATTAAGAAAATAAGGAAATATCTAAATGTCGTTTTATGAAATTAATGAATAGTTTTATGGAATAAATAATTTATCATAGCAACTTAAAGAGAATTATGAAATGTATTATAAATATATTTGAAAATGTGAAGTTGAGCTAGCCATAGAAATGATTAATAAACATAAATCTTTTGGTCATGTCAGTTACTTCAAATACTATTTGAGATTTGAAAAGCTTTGATAATTATAAGGGCATTATACTTATTATATTGTTTTTATGTGAATTATGAAGAGTAACTTTTCAATGATTGGAGGAAAACTATGATGCACCGATAATTCATAATATCAAAATATGCAGTTTCGTGACACACATCTAACACCATCATCACATGTTAGCATATGTGATCAAATAAAATAATAAATAAATAATTGACATGCTTATTGACACTTTCTCATAGGTTAGGATAAGTGAAATAACTATGATGGGATTATGTTACTTTCGAGGAGTCAAAGACTAAAATAGGCGATTAAAATGTATTTAATAAAATTTTAGTTGCTTAAATTACCTATTTCTAGTATTGTTCTATCGTCATGCCTTTGCATAAGAAACTAATACTATATGCAGTTTATGCTAATTGAACTTTCTGCAATTGCCACACCATTCTTTTTCTTTGTATATTATAATAGTGCTTGATTTATTTCTTTGTCCGTCCTATATTTTTAAATGAATTCATGTCTCTATATTCATATTGGTGGGAACAAAATCATTATGACAGTGATGATACCAATATTATTATTTATGAACCAAGTAGATGTTCAAGAGTGTAGTTATAGTGGGAATTTATGTTTGATCCATGCAACAAATTTATGATAGGATACAACAAGAACAACAACTAAACCTTAATCCCACTACGTGGGGTCGGCTACATGAATCTTTTTTCTCCATCGCATCCTATTTAGTGTCATATTTTCATTTAGTTCTAGTAAATTAAAATCATTTTTTATACAATAAGCCCAAGTCTTACTAGGACTATCTCTGCCTTTCTTAACACAAGTCGAATCTAAAACATCTATTCTCCTAATCAGATCATCAGATGGTCGACGTTTAATGTGACCAAACCATCTAAGACGACTCTCTCTAATTTTGTCCATCACAGGAGCTACACCAACCCTATCACGGATATATTCATTTCGCATTTTGTCTCTTAAGTGTAAAGCCACTCATCCACCTAATCATGAACTTTGTTTTATGCTTCTCTTTTAAAGGCCAAGATTTAGCACCATAGAGCATTGCAAGTTTCACCACTATCTTATAAAATTTTCCTTTCGGTCTAAGCGGTACTTTTCTATCACAGAAAAGACCCGAAGCATTCCTTCACTTCATCCAACCAGCTTGAATTCTACTATTAACATCCTCATCTATATCACCATCGCTTTGAACAATGGACCCAAGATATCTAAATCGTTTACACCTTTTAATAATTTGATCACCCAAAGTCACACTTCTGTCACTAGAGCTACTACTACTAAAATTACATTCCATGATAGGATATTAGGAAAAAAAAAAAAAGGGATGGTAAAAAAATGTTATTGATGTTGGTGAATTAATTAGGTTTAATGCGAGGAAAAGCTATTATGGAGGCATTTTTTGTAGTAAAGCTTAAAAAGTCTACAACAACAACAACAACAACAACAAAGCCCACGATGAGCTGAAAAGTTCTCTATATAGTTTGTGTAATGTTGTTTGGGCTTTTTGCAGAGTAATATAAGGGCATTGAGAAAAAAAATATTAATGCCAAAGATATGTTAAATTTACGTATGCTGTAGTGATTAGATTTAGAATTTGTTGGGAGGTGAAGAAAAAGTTTCTAATTTTAATAAGATAATATCAACAGTCAACATTAAGGCTTAAATTTTTATATTTGTTGTAAAAATAATTTAAAGAAATAGGTACATTTGCTAATGTTATTTTCAATTTTATAGTGATAAAAGAGCCATCATTTAAGGAGAACATAAACTTCAAATAAAGAATGTCTCAGGAAAGTGCTGGGAACTTGGATAAAAATTTCTTTATTATTATTATTTTTTTAAATTGGATAACAAATATTGATATACTATATCTAATTTTTTGTGGATTTAAAATTGGTAATTATTAGTCAATAAATTTGGAACATCACCTTATGATTAATTGTAATAGACCAAGTATTTTGGATTTTTTGTACAAAGGAATGATAATATAGATGGTAAATTAAAATTTATAGTTCATGTTGAGTGAGTAAAATGGAGAAGTGTTGCAACAATATTATGCACTGAGAGAATGTTATAAAGTTTTCAAAGTAAATTATATTATAGGAATCTTATTTTTTAAAAAAATTTTAGTCAACAAATAAATCATTGGTGATATTGAGTATGATATAATTAAAATTTTAAGATGAATATGTGACCAAAATAGTAAGGATGGAATAAAAAATATAATTGAGTGAGGATATTTCTTGCAAGGTGGTAGAGTTTACACTTTAGCTGGTTTGGGGTTTGGCTGTGTAGAATGTTTTTTGGATGTATATGAAGTAAATTGGGTAGATCATTGGTAAGATAACTAGATATTGTAAAGGATTGCATAGGCGTAGAGATAACCCATTATATAGCTTTAAATAGGAATGAAAGGATTCAAGAAGTCTGATTAAAAATAGATGGGAGAAAGATGACCATGTTGATGACTGAACTTGCTTTTGCATCAGCACACCAACCTTAACAAGATGAGGCGTTGAGAAGTTCATCTATTAATTGTCGATTATGCTTTATTTGTTTTTGCTATATGTTTTGTGTTTACCTAAATGATTTTCAACTATGATAGCTTTGTTGACTATTGATTAAGTTTCATTTATTGTTTATTTCATCTTGTTTGTGCATATGTATGCACCTTACATTTTTTTGCTACAAGCTAAAATGTAATAGCTTTTCAAATTAATGAAGTCGTCATTGTGATACACACTCTATTAGTAACTGTTGATTAATTTGAAAATACACAATTTCTTATGGAAATTAAGTTAATTTAGGTATAAAGTTACATATATTAGCTAAATTTTAAGAATGTAAAGCGTTGGCGTATGATACGATCTAGAGCAAAAATTGATAAGATCCTCCATAGAAATTAGGACAAAACAGATTTTTTTATTTCGATAATTCAAATAACTCAATGAGACTACAAAGATAAGCTCTTACAATTCGAGAGGGAGACGATCTCTCCTAATTACTACAATTTGAGAGGTAGGAAATATCTTCCAAAACCTAAACCTAAGACTCACAATTCAATCTCATGCAATAAACCTATCCCTAGAGATTAATAATCAAAGACAAAATTGTCTTTAGGCTTACAAAAGACAAAACTGCCCTTAGGCTAGGCGCCCTTGTAACAATACTCCCCCCAAAAGACATCTTGTTCTCAAGGTGGGAAAAAATCAGAGTGTTCCTCTATCTCCCCCACAACTATCTCTATTTCTTCATTCTCTGCTTTCTCGTCCTACATTATGAGAACTTATAATCTTCGCTTCTTGCAAGATTCCCTCGGGTAAACTTCTGATCACACTGTAAACATAACCACATGGCCCACTTCTCTTGAATCTTTGTCTCTGTAAGACCCTTGAGTGTTGCTCCCGGTCGCGGTCCATTATTCGTGTCTCATGCAGCCTCCCTCTAGACTTCCACTATTTGAACTTTTACGAATCATCATGGTTACAACAATTCTGTATGATGCTCCTCTGTATTGCTCATGTTGGTTTTCCTCATCTGTTTCTTGTCTTCCATCATCTGAGTTAGCTCCATCATCTCCCTCAATCCTCGCGGTCTTAATAGTCGGATTGTTGCCCGTATGTTGTGTTTTAAGCCCTTTATGAAATACTTCTCCAATCCTGCTTCAAAAATATTCTACAGTTGTCCCGACAATAGTTAAAATATCTTCCTATATTTCATGATCGCCCCCTCCTAAATTAAGACAGAATTGCTCATGTAGGTCTTCTTCTCGAATGGCTCAGAAACATTCCAACAAACAATCTTTAAATTCATCCTATGTATGAATCGGGTATCTTTCCTCCCACTAAAACCAGGCTAAGGTTTCCCCTCCAAACACAATTTCACGCCATGAGTTTCTCCTTCTCATCTAACTCATTCACCGAGAAGTATCGCTCCGCTCAATGCACCCGCCTATGTGTGTCTTTCCCCTCGAAGATCGACATCTTCATCTTCCTAACTCTAACATCTCCACCCCAAATTCATCTTTCTCTAGTATTTCTCCCATGTATCTAGGGTGAAACTCTCTCATTCGATCGTAGGCATACCCAACTCCCGATTCCCTCCTTCCTCCATCGCGCTCTTCCCTCTTACACCATCCCTCTAATTTTCGGCCCATCCCCCTCCATCGGAAGTTTCCACTCCCCTTCTTTCGAAGTACTTGGGGGACACTCTTCTTGATATATGGTGTCTTCCTCATTATCTTCTCGCTTGATTTCCTTCATTTTTGTCCTAACCAAAGATTCTCTGAATAACCATTGGTTAGGATTTGCAACTAAAGCGATCGACACGGCCTTGGATTGTATCTCCATGAGCTTTTTCATCATCTCCAGTATTTCTCCTATGCTCTCAAATCTATTCTCCATTCAACTTTCAATGGAAGAAAACTTGTCCTATATGGTGGCAAACCTCTCTTCCATTCTTGATCTGATTTTATTTCTCTCCTCTAATTTCTTCTCCAAATCATCTACTTTATCGGTTGTCATTTCTTCCTATCCTTTTTGAAACTTGTATGTCGCGATCTCGTAGTTGGTTTAAAACGGGACCGTAAAAGTCGGCTCGAATGTCTAGACTGCCCCACAAGCTTAACTCGTCGGTCTTCACAAGTGAGGAAAGGTCCGTCGTATCCTTCCTAGCAAGCTCTTGTTGCGATTGTATTGTTGTTGTCACCCTTTTGTACGCCGTCAGATTAGGTTAAGAAGACACTTCTTGTGTGTTGCAATTTTGTCGACTTTCTCTGTGCCCCATGATTTCGTCGGCCTTCCCCGCAAACACCAATCACGACTGCCTTTCCGAGGACAGAGCGGGAGGAAGAGGCGAAGGAAGTTTTGGGTCTCTGCAAGCCACAATTCCAGGTTGTTTGCCTTGCATGCGACTGTATGCGTACAAGTGGTAGTGAAAGATGGGAGCTTTAGGTCTTTGTTCTTCGCGATCCTTCACTGCATTCCATCACGTCGACTCTTTCACATCCATCTCTGACCCTCTGCAATCCTGTCGTATCTTTTCCAGCAAGCTGCGAGCGCTACAGTATCACACGATTTCGTCACAAAGAAGTTTGGGATCTCTGTAAGCAACGATCTTTCGCATAGAAGCCTTCTCAGTGCACCGTGATCTAGTGGTGGCCTCCATGCTAGCAATTGTATCTTAGGATTCAGTCACAGAAGGATCCCGTCGACGCTTCTCAGAATTTTTCATGCTAGCAGTGTCTCCCCCAAAATCATGCTCTGATATCAATTTGATATGATTCAAAGCAAAAATAGACACAATTTTTCACAGGAATTAGGGCAAAACAAATTTTTTTTTTATTTAAATAATTCAAATAACTTAATGAGAATACAAAGATAAACACTTACGATTTAAGAGGTAACGATCTCTCCCAATTCTCACAATTCGACAAGTAGAAAATCTCCCAAAACTTAAACTTTAGAATCACAACTTAATCTAATGCATAAATCTAACATTAAACATAACAAGCCTATTTATACCCAACAACAATAATACTCACAACTTAATCTAATGCATAAATCTAACCTTAGACATAACAAGTCTATTTATACCCAACAATAATAATAACAAAAGACTAAATTATCCTTAAGCGTACAAAAAACAAAATTACCCTTAAGCTAGGCGCCCTCATAACAGCGTCCCCATTGCATTTGGCTCCCCGCCATATTCAGGTTTGCAGTGCAGTTTTGTGTAACAGCGTCTCCCCGCCATATTCAGGTTTGCAGTGCAGTTTTGTGACTTGAAGAAAATGCAAGATGAACTATGAAGTTTGGGTTCCCGAGTTAAAATCTGGAAGAAAGTCCTGCTTTTTTTCGTTTCTTTTTTATCATTTTTTTGCTCGCCTCATTCGCTCGAATGGTTTTTGAAGAGCCTGGCCTTCTACCAAATGTAGACTCTGACCAGATATTCTGCAGGTACAAAGCTGTTAAATCATGTGATGGAGCTGTCTGCTAAGCAGAATATTTCCGAGATTTATTTACATGTGCAAACAAACAATGATGACGCCATTGCCTTCTATAAGAAATTTGGTTTTGAGATCGCAGAGACGATACAGAATTACTACACAAACATTAGCCCGCCAGATTGCTATGTTGTTAGCAAGCTTCTGCCTGTATCTTCCGCAAAGAAATGAGGGCACCTGAGATGAAAATTCAGTGATTAAATTTTTCTTCTCGCATTTCTGTGGAAAAATTTATTTATTGGTCTTTTTTCTTTCAATTTGTATAGAGAGGGGTTATTTTGGCACATTGTTGTTTTCCTTCTTTGATTAAGATTTAGTTGCCACATGAATTTCGTTCATTTTTCCTTCATTTTGGTTATATTTGTGCTGAGGACAATCTTGTGTGTGCACGCACATATGTACGTGTGCGCGTGTATCATTCCGACAATGGCTAGAAGGCTATCAAAGCTAGAGCCTCAAGGTGCCTGATGTACTCCCTAACGGCTAACCTATATTTAGGGGAAAAAAAATATTAGGTTAGGAGTTCCAATGGTGGGGTGCCGCGTGTCAGGTGGGCCCCACAATTTTTAACACTGACTAATTTCAGTGTATTACGGTGGGTCCACTTGACACATGACACTCTAAATTACGTCCAGAATCTGGATATAATATTTGCTCGCATTTAGGAGCAACGGTGTTGTTAATTTGTTTTTTTAATAATACTTGTTCCAATAAAATGGTTGTCTTGTACATTTATTTTTATCTCCGATTTAGTTAGCAAAATGGTGGCAGTGCGCTAAAAATCAACATTTTGATGTTTTTTACGAAGTTATTGTTCTGTCAGTTCTAGTTTAAGCTCTACAACTGTCTTAGAAGTTCGTTTTTTCAGGGATAGTGGTTTTGCGTGGCCATTTATATTTGCTGTGACGGTTGGAATGAATATCAAAATTTGACTATTTATGAAATTATTAATAAGATTAGAGCACCTCAACATATCTAATTATATGAAAATTTATAAGCTGTTAAAACTTTACATTTGTATTTTGCATATTTTGTAGTATATATTAAAATTTTTAGCTTTAAGCCAGCACTACCTTGTCTTTCATTTGTCTTTTATCAAAAGAAATATGCGAACAAAATATATTCTAAGATTTTGGTATCCAAAAAATGTTTAGGTTCATAGATATTACAACCTGAAGTGTGAATTTGTGTAGGTGGTGGATAGAATGTCTAGACTTCGGTGATCCGTAAGTATGTATTGAAATATTATGGTTTATATATTTTATTAAAAAATGCCGAAAGATACATGCTCATTTCTACTAGTAATCTCCGATCTTCATTTACTTCTAGTCTGGCCAACTAGGAAGTTAAAATATTTCATGAAACTTGAACCTATAATAATTGCATAGTGGAAACGAAGTGTTAATTATATAATTTTGAGATGATAGACATATTTCAGTGGAATTATGCAATCATCCAACGGTATCAGCAAAGTCATGCGGAATGTCATGGGGATTGTGAAAGCATCCATTTCATTGATTTCTAGGCTTCTTTTGATCTAGGCACAGGCATGCCCGATTGACAACAATCATCTGGGAAAACATTTAGAAAAAAATATGAGCACCACAATCCTAGAATTAGAGAGGCGCGAGCCTCATCTATCTTAAAGAAACTCACAAATTTTTTCTCTTATTTTCAGCTTTCCATTACAACCAAGTATTTTATTTTGCTAGGACCTTAGGACTTAAAAACCTTATTTTAATAATCGCCAGGTTAGGTCAACTGAATTAGTAAATTAGAGTTTTTTTTTATGGAAGCAAATATTACATTTTTCTTGTGGTATTGATAAACAATACTCTTGAACTGCATTACTACTTAACGTGTGCACTTTCGTTGTACACCTGACTTATGTCCTGATAAGTTTTGGGCATGTCACTCCTTATGAGCTATAATATCTTCTTTTCTTATCCTCTGTTGTTCACTTCTAGAAGTAGATCCTTCTTGAAAATTTCTTTAACTGGATTTCTTTTTGGGTTAAAATCTGATGTGGATCTCTGATCAAATTTAGGCCAGTTTCATCTCTGATCTTCAGACTGTCTGCATAAGTAACACACTTTCAACCCAAATAAGCATTCACCATGTTGTTTCTTTTGACCCTTAATACAAGGATCTATAGTACTGATGACAACCTAGCTAATAACTCTACTAGTGTAGGACTTTATAATCTTTTCAATAGACTCTCCTTCTCTTGAATGAAATGTTGGTGCACATATTCCAAACTCTTCCTCTTGTGCAAATCTCTACGCTCCTGAGTCTGTTGAGAATTAATCTCTGCCTGCCTAGCCCTCTCCAATAGTAATAAATAATCTTCAATCCCAAGTGGTATTAGTGGTTGTAAGATTGAATTTTTCAATCTAGAAAAAACTTGTGGAATTTATCCTTTGCATTTGGAATGAGTTGTGGTGCATATCTTGATATCATAGTTAACTCCGCTTTGTATTGCATAAATGATCGATCTCCTTACACCAATCTAATGAATTTATCTTGCATTTGTCTTCTAGTCGATAGTGGTACAAACTAATTTGTGAAGGTTCTCATGAACTCATCCCACTATACAAAGTGGTTGGCTCTACCTCCAAACTTCTTCATCTATTCTTGCCACCATAATTTAGCTTTCCCATCAAAAGTAAAAGTGCATAGGGTAATTCTCCTATCTTTGTTGGATAAGAAAACCCATCTAAAATCTTATCTACTCTTAATAGGCATTTTCCAGCTTCTATTGGTCCACCTGCTCAAGAAAATAAAGGTGGTCTTATGTCTTGAAATAGTTTCAAATATTTACTCATTAGTGCTCCTCCACTACTACTCACTTAAGTTTGAGAAGTCTTAATCAGCTACATAAGAACATTCAACATATCAAAGAATGTACCAGCAACGACTGTGACATTATGGAGTACAACAAATTCTACATCACATCTTTGAATCTCTTCCTCATGATCATTCATAATTCTAAAATAATAACCATATAATTTAATTAAACTCAATTAAAAATTTTAATTTTTATTATTTATAACTTAATCCAATTATCATATTAGTTCTTTCATTAAGATTTATGTTATTTAATCTAAATCTTTTGCTATGATACCACTTTTGTCATGACCTAACTAAGGGCCTAGAATTAACTAAGATGGGAAATGGCAGTCAGATGGAAACAATCAATTTTCTATTATTTTATTTCTATTGGTAAATATTTAATAAAAAAAATTATAAAAGAACCACTAAAAAAGTAATTAAAATTAACAAGTTAAAATTTGTACATTTCTAGTTATTATTCTCATCTCCTATACACATTGTATTATTTTCTGTTCATTTTGTTTAAATATGTAGAACCTATAAATAATATTAAAGCAATGTAATGAGTTAGATAAAGATAATCCCGGAGTAATCACACTTCTAAACTACAGTAACCCAATGAAAGGAAATCAATATATATGGTGGTATTTCATATCTCGATAAGAAATATTATGATATGTTGATATTTCATATTTTTATAAGAAATCTTATATATGTTAATACATATATCAATGACATTATATTGTTGGCTCTCATTGGCATAGCAATCAACGATGAGAACATAACAACTGTCTAGGGTAGAAATAACCTTGTCTGCCTCTAGGTTGATATTATCTCATTGGCAAAACAATTAACAATGTAAACTTCACAGTTATCTAGGGAGGTAAGCCCTACTCACCCCTGCCAGATATTATTCTATCGGCACAATGATTTGTGATCGAACCATCATAATTATCTGGGATTGGGATGAAAGAAAAATCTCTATGCACACGGGTAAGTCGATGCCCCCTGTTTGTACCATTAGAGAGGGAACTCCTTCTCTAAACATGCACATACAAACATTCATATACACACTTTTAATTTAAGTTCACTGGGATGAAAGAAAAATCTATATGCACACGGGTAAGTCGACGCTCCCTGTTTGTACCATTAGAGAGGGAACTCTTTCTCTAAACATGCACATACAAACATTCATATACACACTTTTAATTTAAGTTCAACGTCTCAGACGACTACCAAAAACAAACAATGCATGAAAAAAGCAGCAAATCTCAAAATGGAAGTAAGAGGAAGGAAATGAATTTCTCAAATGTCGCTAAAATTAGTTTTATACATTTCAATTTTATTCTGGAAATTGGATTCATAGCTTACGGGTCTCGACTGTGCATGTGAGCTTCTCTTTTCGCACCTGGTTATAGTAGCCGAGTGTTGGAGCTTCGCGGGAAGAGGCACGGCGCTTTGCCAAGCTCGACACGACAAGGACGAACGGAGGGACATGCCAACGAGGGTAATGGATAAAGTCGTCTGGGAGTAGTAGATGCGAGATTAGGGAGAAAATTAAGGGTTATTAGGTTTAATTTATAATTCACTTATAACTTTCGATTTTTATATTTTCCAATATATTCATAATTTACATATAATACTGTATATTGAATTGATCGATTTTTCAGTGTAGAATTTTATAAAATTAATTTGATTGAAATTTGAGGGATCCGAAATTTGTGATAATTTTATGTCGTCAAAATTTTATCCAATTTTTAAAAGCTGATTATTAAAGTGGCAGTCCTTTGTGAATGAAACATTTAAATCACATCAAATTGACTATAGGATTGAATAAGGGTGAGCATTTGATTGGTTCGTATGGTTTGGTTTTCAAATTAGGCAAACCGACTTCAACAGAAATCCAAAATCAAACTATCGAACGAAACAAAATTTTCATAAAATTGAACCAGTCAAACCTAAGTTTAGATCAGTTTGAACGATTTGGTTTTACATAGACCAAAATACAGTTTGAAAGTATAAGAAAATAATATTAATGAGAGAAAATGAAAATTACTATGCGAATATTATGTAATGTTGATCACTAGAAGATTTATTTTTAAATATTTCAAGGAAGATTTACCTAAAAATTTTGGTTTTCATTTTATTAAGTTTACTAGGAAGTATATCCAAACCGTAAATTGAAAACCAAACTTTAACATTTTAAAACTATAACCATTTTTCTTCGTAAATTGAAAACTAAACTTTAACATTTTAAAACTATAACCATTTTTCTTAAACCAAACCAAATCAACAAAATTGACTCTGTTCGGTTCAACTTTTTGGCTTAAACAAAAGAATGCACACCCATAGATTAAAAAATAGAATGTAGAGATCCTTTCCAATGGATTGAAACTTACGTTGGTGTGCTAGATCGTGTGAATCATACGATTTTATGTAGATGGCTCATGTTCATCATCCCACTTGGGACAATGAATTGATGTCGTCCAATTCATTTTACTTGGAACAACCAATCTGGATTAAGTCATATGGACAAAACATCATAATACTACTACATGAGATTACTTTCCCGCATGACATTCCAATGATGGGCTGGTGAACCAGAGAAGGATACGTGGAAAGAACTTAGCAACGACACTGAGGTGGGAAGTGATGTGAATCCATCATTTTAACCGATAAACTCCCTTTATCTAATTAAACAAATACTAGGAAATTATGTTGATATTTAGAAATTCATAAAAAATGCCATAGAATCACAAAAGCATGAGGATTAAAATAAAAATAAAATAAAATAACTTTTTAGTTAAATAAAAAGTATTTAATCAATAAAAAATTACTAAAATTCCAAAATAATCCAAAATTAATTGAAATTTGAGTCACTTGTGGTCTCTGAGCACATTTTTCTAAGGACAAAAAATAATAAATAAATAATATGTTATATTTTTCATGGAAATTGACAATTAATTTGAAAAATAAATACAATAAATAAATAAAACTGAGAAAAATACAAAACCAAATGATAATTTCAAGAAAATTTTTAAAATAGAAAGATCATCTAATATAATACTAGTTTCACTCAATTGAACTCAATAAATCCATTTTGAAAGAGTAAGGGTATATATATAAAATTGGTATTTGTACTTTTAACCTTTTGTTTCCAATTTTTTTGTCTAAAATAGAGAATCACACTTCCAAGTTTTGATGTTTTGTTTAACTAAACATTGAAATGAAATGGTTAAGTTGGATGTTGATTTGAAAAACAAATTTATGAAGAAAGATACATTTTTAAAAACTTGAAATGTAAGATACATTTTTAAAAAAAATTCAAATGTTGAGAGGAACTTGGCACTACTCTGTCCCTTTTCTTTTACCCTCAGCATCGGGGTTGTTGTATGCTTTGTGATTGGTTTCTACTAACATTTTCTTATTGTGATCGTTGTCTATTTTCTCTTTACAGAAATAGATTGTGAAAAGCTAGTCACGATCTTTGTTGCTGAGGGGAACACTATTTCCTTCTCCCTCAACATCTTATATGCTCATGGAAATACTATTACCTTCAAGTCATTTAAGCATCATGTATGGATTACCCTTGGTAATCCCAAGCTTGTTGAGTCCCCGCTCTGTGTCCTCCTCTGAAGAAGAGGAGTCTTGCACAAGCTTTGGCTCCCATCGCGGTAGCACACTTTGGAGCACCCCCCTTCTGTAAAGAGGCCCGCGCCCAGTAGAGATGTGCCACAGCGCGTTTCTATCTTTTCCTGATTGTCAGGCTATCCTATTGTGTTTTCGAGGCTTTCCTCGCCCATGGTAGTTGATTTACATAACAGTTCTGTAGTTACTTCTCTCATACTAGCAGTTGTTCTAGCTTCTGCAGGTTGTGGTCTTTCTGAGGTGCCCAGTAGAGATGTGCCACAACGCGTTTCTATCTTTTCCTGATTGTCAGGATATCCTATTGTGTTTTCGAGGCTTTCCTCGCCCACGGTAGTTGATTTACATAACAGTTCTGTAGTTACTGCTCTCAGACTAGCAATTGTTCTAGCTTCTGCAGGTTGTGGTCTTTCTGAGGATCACCCCACCCTGAGAATGGGCAGGAAGGGCCAGAGGACCTGAAATAGGTTGTTGCAGTCTCAACAGCAGGGCCCCGTTCCTACTCAGATCTCTACACTTGCTGAGGTTCCAACCCAAGTTGAATCTCATATTCCATTGACTGAGAATCCCTTCTTTGTTCTCTCTGGTTATGAGGTCCATGTCCAGTTAGGCTTGCCAAGAGGCATCCTTCCTCTCGTGGCCCAAGTCATCTTAGACCTGCAATCAAAATTGACTGTGCCACATAGGTCTTCTGACAAGGTAGATTGTATAGTCAATTTCCTCCTTGAGGGGAAAGTGCTCAGTTTTTTAGGAAAAGTTCCTCTCGCTTGAATATCTGAAACATCTGAGCGAGTTATGAAACAAATCCTTTACTACCCTCACCAGTGAGGTTCACGTGGTAGGAAATCGCGGTTTGCCTGACAGTCTACTACGAGAGTGGGATACTTGTCATCTGTTGTACAGACCAATGAGTCTATCCTAGAGTCACAAGAGACTATGGCTGTAGCACTCAGATAGGATGTACTGAAGCTTTGTTCTGTTCTCATCATTAGTGCTATTGTAGCAGCTCTGACCATGCCTTCTATTGTAGCGGCTCCATCCGCACCTTCTGATGTAATATCTTTTGTTAAAAAGAAAAATCTATTGGCTTATTATTTGTATGTTTTAAGTAAAGATAAAATGAATATTTCTTTTGTTGCTAGGCAGAGGTCCGGGGCTTATTCGGAAGAGAGAATTATAAGACGATAGACAAGGAAAAATCTATTGGCTTATTATTTGTCTGTTTTAAGTAAAGATAAAATGAATATTTCTCTTTTTGCTAAGCAGAGGTCCGAGGCTTATTCGGAAGAGAGAATTATAAGACGATAGACAAGCTGATGATTTTGATTTAATTTTAAAAAGAACCACAACAAATTAGCGACTCTATTGAGGATGAGACTCTCTCTTCACTTTAGAAGTCCTACTTATACTTGTGTGACTTAGTTCCCTTTCTCCCAGCGACACTATTTTGTGTGTTTTTAACCATTTTGGCTTCAAATCTACGTATAAGTTGTTACGAGATATTTGGTTAGGGTGGGTCTTTCTCGCTAGAATGAATGTTTAAAGTGAGTAAATATTCATTTTTTATTTTTTGTGAAATTTTCCTTGCATTTTTTTTGAATAATTTCATTTGTAGGTGCTTTAGTCAGTTATGGATGTGCTAACTCTATTTTGAAGAACACTATAGTAAGCCTAGGTTGTTGTAGTAAACATTAGTTTATTTTTTTGCAATCTTTTCTTTTTTAGAGTTAGGGTGTGTGTCATAGTTGGTCAATTATTGACATATGAACAATATAAGAAATGATGAGCAAAATAATGAGTGAACCTCAACTAAACCAACAAGGACATCCAGTTAACATAGTTGACAATGGGTTTGTCGTATGTCTAGGGCTAATTACGTTTTTGTTTGATGTTTGATTTGTTTATTATTTTTGTTTGTGCTTGATAGTTCTACCCAAAACTTAGGTCATTGCTTGTGTGTGTTTTTTCTTGGATTATCAGTAAGCTCATTAAGGACTAAATTTTCTACACAAATTAAATAATTTTAACCAATTTTTTTAAAAATTAAGAAATTCATAGCCAAAATGAAAAATTAAACAAAAACATTACATTTACACCTTAGAACATCATGTTTTTAAAACTAAAAAAATTATTATTAAATAAAACTAAGTAGAAACCTCTTTTTTAATTTAAGAATAGTCATGAAAAGATCATTTTAGGCCTATGCATTCATTTTGATTATATTCATTATCTTCAGGCACTCACTCATTGTACAAAAAGAGGTGATTTATCATTTGAGGATTCATCATTAAGGGCATGTACACCTATGCACAACTTAATTTATCACTCCACACTAAGTGTTAACAAAAAAGTAATATGAATTTTGAGTGTAGTGATATTTAAAATTTTTAATTTAAATTACAAAAGTTAAAATTGCATTAGTCTTAGGCTAATTTGCAAACCAATTTTTCATAGGCATCTTAATTTTTTATAATTATGTTGTAAGACCTACTATTCTTAATAAAAAATAGTATATAAAATCTAGACCTTTTCAGGCAGAGTTGTAAGTCCATTTTATTTGTATGTTTGCTGCAGTTTCTTTCCTCTTTAGACTAGGTTTTGAGATTTTTCTTCTTTCAATAAACATCACTTTAGTCTTATAATTTCGAGGTTGTTCGTCTAGTTATAACGTAAAGGGTTTCACAGTCTTGAGGAAATAAATGTTTGAGTCCTTCCAACTTGCTATTTTTTTTGCTTACCACCTCCATGACCTTCACTTCTTTTATTGTTGGTCGCATTAACTTCAGAGGTGATGTCCCAGCTAGATTACTGCATTTAGGCACTAGGACAATGATTTGGTTGCTATCCCGAGCAAAATGTTTGATTACAAAGCATTCAAATTTCTTTATTTCTGTCTTGGATTCAGCGAAATACCTTATCATCATTTCTTCTCTCACCTCAAACTACCTGTTCACCTGGTTGACCACTAGTTATGAGTTAGATGTTATGATGTGATACCACACTTTGATCCCATGTAGGCGATGTAGCTTGACAATGAGAGCTTCATACTTTGCTTGATTATTAATTATTTCAAACTCCATTTCTAAGTAATGATAAATATATGGTATGGACCGACTCATCAACATGAGCCCTATGCATGCCCCTTGGGGTATTGATGCCCCATGAATATACAAAGTCCATGATGGTTATGGTGTGGGAGTTTCATCATCATTGTTGCCAACCCCTGAAAATCTCTGACGAAATCTTGCACTGCCTAAGGTTTTATCATCAATCAGAGGACATAAGATAGATTAAATTCACTAAGCTCTACTATCTGGTCTCATTAGTACTTACTTGAGGATAGTTAGTGTTCACCCACACCTTGTGCACCTTAAAATACTGTCATAACTTTCATAATAAAATAATCAAAGCAAATGCTAGTTTCTTTCATGATTGGGCACTTGAGTACCATCATCTCAGAAAATGACTAACATAGTAGATAGGGAATTGCCTCTCATGTCCCACCTATACTAATACCAAGCTGGTTTCTTTAAGCCCTACACCAATATACAATGCAAGCTCGTCGTCTGACTTTGGATGTTAGGGCAAGGTTAGTGAGGTTAAAGATTCATTCAATTGCTTGAAGGATTATTCACAATTATTTTCCCATGCAAACCCTTTGTTATTTCAAAGGGCCTTGATGAATGTTGCAAACTTGTAGCATCATTTAGATATGAACTAACACAATCATGTGATTCAAATTGTTACCCTCTACAACTCTATGACGTTATAGAGTGATGGTGTGCTATAATCACTTGAATTTTTTTGGGCTGCCATTGATCTCTTCTAAACTGATTAAGTAACCTAAGAATTTTCTTGTTTTTTTTTCCCAAAGGTAGACTTGAAGGGATTTAATGTCACACTATTTATTTTGAGTGTTTCAAAAGTTACATTAAGGTATTTTTTATGTTGTTATGACTTTTTATTTTCAACCAATACATCATTCACAAACCTTAACATATAAATTTTTTCAATTTTAAAATATTATATCTATCATGCGTTGATAATTCATGCCAATGTTCTTATGACCAAATGGGCATTATATTGTAGTAAAATACTCCCTTTTATGTGATGAACACAGTCTTCTCGATGTCGGTTGGGTGCATCTTTATCTGATGATAATCTGAGAATAAATTAAAAAAAATCATGATGGGATGCACGACTGTAGAGTCCAAAATTGCATTAATATAGGGGAGGGGTAGATATCTTTTGGACAAATTATGTTTAGGTCAGTGAAATTAACGTACATCTGTCACTTTCTTATCACCTTGCAAACCATAACCATATTTGGTACCCAATATGGCATTGCACCTCTTTGATGTATCCTACTTCCAGTAGCTTTTGAATTTTCTCTTTAATGGAATCGACTGGGGATAGGACCCCCGACTTCATCTTCTTTTAATCGACCTGGCCAAAGGGTGACGTTAAGGCAATGCCAAACCACAGCAAGGGAAACTCATGACACTTTTTCCACTGACTAAACAAAGATGTTGTTGTATGCCCAGAGATTTGAGTGAGAGTCTCCTTATACTCTGCATCAACAGTGGCACTTAGTAAAAAATACTTACCTTTATTCTCAAGTCAGTGGAGATTTCCTCAGTCACCTCTTTAGTTTCTAGGCCATTCTTGCATTATATCTAATTCACTTGTTTCAACTGTATACTACCAATAGCTCACAAGTTTAGGTGCATGGAAACTTTAGATCTCCTCACATCATGATGTCTTCTCCAATGCCTAGAAACTTTACAGTTTTGTGGTAGGTTGTAATACCTTGAAGGTTCCCAGTAAGATCGATCGATAGTAACATTATAAGTTACACGTGAATCAATTGTGATGGAATCGACGATAGCGTTGAATTTTATATTGCCCTCTCCTCTGGGAAAATACAGTGAGAGTAACCCTAAGGTTTCTCTCTTCTCCATGGAGAAACCATATAATTTTCTTTTTTGGAGGTAGCCTTCAAAGACCCATTTTGTCAAGTACTCATCTGAGCGAGATGCTTATTGAGCCATTGATGTTAACGATAATGCTCCCTCTTTAAACTTTTTTGATGAGGGCTGTAAAATTAATCACATCATTGTAAAAGTTGTCCTTAGGCGGTAGATCTTCATTAGTGAATGTGATGGTTCATAGAGACAAGACAACTATATAAGTATCGCATGAGGAGAATCTTTTTAAGTTGATTCACCAAGCAGCCTCTACTTCATCTCCTCTGAGGATGAAGGGGACAATGAATTCTTTTATCTTACTAACTTGAATCAATTCCTTAAGTAAGGTCCAAAGGCGGCTGCATTCTTCACTGTTGTGCCCATAGTTTCGGTGATAGGCACAATTTTTTTTCATATCACGAGCATATCCCATGGCCTTCACGGGAGCGGGCTTCCGATATTAGTCCTTATTCTTGATGCCTTCCACAAATTCTACCATTGAGATTCTTAGTGAGGCCAGTTTAGGGATTTGATGAATCTGTGGTAGTGGCCTATCTGTGTAGTGCTTCGCTCTTCACCCTAGGTACTGTGTCCTACATTGATCTTGGCATGGCTTCTTCAAAATGTATGTCTCATGGTGAGAATGTTCACCTTCATACCAAGGGCACGTCGCTGGCGGCATCTAGAGACTTGGTGTTTAGTCACATCCACTACAACTTTAATAGATATGTCTGTGATTATCTAGAACTCAAAGAGACTGCGAGTAAGTTGTATTCCACTGCTAAGATGTGTTCGTTGGGGAGACTTGGTGTTTAGTCACATCCACTAGAACTTTAATAGATATGTCTGTGATTATCTAGAGCTCAAAGAGACTGCGGGTAAGTTGTATTCCACTGCTAAGATGTGTTCGTTGGCAATCTCTAATAATTATAACAATATTTTGGGGTCAATGCATCCCCAAGATCCGTTGACAGAAAGTGTTAATAAGGGTTGGCCACGGTATGTTCATACTCCTTTATCTGTGCCGATCTTGATGTGTAGATCTGGTATTGTCAGGATGGCACATCTCATCATTCATGCTTCACATCGAAGCGTGCACACTTCTACATTTGGATTGGGTCTCCGATGTGCAAGGATTGTTGGTTGGAGTGTGGGATTTGCTTCTTGCCAAAGCACCTCCCTAATCATCTCTCTCATTTGATCCTTGACTTCTTAGATCTGTTGGGACGCCAAAGTCTCTGGCATGCTATAAGTTATATGTGTTCTCCCGAATTCTTTCTTTCTCTTGTGCTACTCCTCTTTTTGTTTACAGAATGATTCCCCACTCATTATATCTTTCAAAGGTATTGAACCAATATTTGTTCTAGAATGAAATCCAATGGATAGAACACATGTAAATAAACGAAAAAATTTTGTTTGAGAAAAAATATTCTTAGAGGTTTGACCAAGATTTCCTAATCAAGTCAAATATGGGAGGTCTTCTTTTTGATTGAGTATATGAATGTCGATTCATGTCGGTAGGATGGGTTAAGCTTCGACTCGAAAATGACCGACCTGAATTGGGTCGATCTGGAGCCGACCCGAATAATAAACGGATCAAATTCTTTGAACCAAACCGATTAAAAAAATATTCAGGACAACCCGAACCCAGATTTTTTTCAAGTCGAGTTTGAGTCGTATTGAAATATCAGATCAATTTTTGACATTGGGTCGATCTGGAGCTGACCCGAATAATAAACGGATTAAATTCTTTGAACCAAACCGATTCAAAAAATATTCAGGACAACTCGAACCCAGATTTTTTTCAAGTCGAATTTGAGTCGTATTGAAATATCAGATCAATTTTTGACACCCCTAGTACAATACCTCCTATTTATAAGAGTCTACTCCTTTTGGGGGGACCAAAAATTATTTCAAATAAAAGAAAATCTTGTCAAAAGAATTCCGTAGGGTTTTTCTGTACGACTATTACTAGTTTATGATTTCTTTACGGTGTGAGATATTTATTCAAGTGAGACGGCGAGCGTTGCTCCTATTCTGCCTCAGCTATACCGAACACCAACCTTTGATTGCCCTATCACGAACCTTGGTATCAAGCGCTTGTTTTAGGTCGACCGACATTTTGTGGTACCTTAGTATGCCGGCTAATCGTGCACAAGAGGTATGAGTTAGTCACCAACAAGTAGGGTGCGGTCGCCAGACTTTAGAGTTCACTCGCCTCCTGTTCGGTCGTTAATTCTCTATTGATTTCTTGGATCAAATGGCTCGCACTGCTTTTCCAGCTCCGAATGAAAAGTTGACCGACCCTCGACTGATTCTATTCTTCATTCACCGAAGCCTCTGGCCGCCCGGATCACCATTTTCCTTACTTTAATTGGCTAAATCAGCCACTTTTTTGCCCTACAAACATCAACAAATAGAATAAGTTTTTAAATAATACACGATACATTTTGAAATTCTAGTTACGACATCACGGGATCGAGATTCTACCCATCACATAACCAGCGGCCAGGATTAACGCTAGTTAGAAATGGCACTATTGTAATTACAAAGACAAGAGAGGGACAGCACTGTCAACTTTCGCTTGTTTGTTCCTGTTTTCATCTGCAATGCTAGTGCGACTTCCTCCCAGCGTCACATTCATCCTTCTGCTTCGCTTCTTCACTCTTTTCCTCCGATCTGTGTTCGAGCCTTCGAGCTCACGATTTGGCGGAAAGCAGCTTGTTTCAGGAGGGAGAGATGTCTGGTAAAGGCGCTAAAGGCCTGATCATGGGCAAGTCCTCGGCCCTTAAAGACAAGGATAAGAAGAAACCAGTGTCGCGCTCTTCCCGAGCTGGTCTTCAGGTCTGATATCCAACATCTCAATCTTGGAATGTTTTTTTCTTTTCTAATCTCGCATGGATCGTTGTGGTCACTCGGGTTTTGCTAATATCTGTAACTGATCATGCGTGCTCTTATTTCGTAATGTTGTTGATACGGGGATTTTTCACCCTGGAAGTGCTTGTTGTTGATTTGATCCAACTATATTATTGATGGGCTGAGGGTGTGGTTTTTGATACTGGATTTTGTGAATGATATATGCGTAAATTTATAGGTTTTGGTATATTGAAAAAAATATTTCTTGAATCTGGAATCCAGGGAATTTGTTGATTAATATGCATCGGGTTTACTGGCTGAAGTATAGGATAGCGCTGGAACATAATCACTGTCTTTGTTGACATTACCATTATTGATTGCCAAAAAATTTGTGACAGAAGAGTGATATTTTAAAGTCTTAGCATTGCATGAAGATTCATCACACACAGATAAATAAAAAGTAGTAGGAGAAGATGCCAGAATTTTTATGTGAAAAACCTTTGAAAGGAAAAAAAAAATCGTGGGACCTAGCCTAGTCAAAGTAATCTACTGTGTAATTGTAAGCAGATAGGTCCGGTCTTCTGAATTAGGGAAAATAAAATTATAAATCTGATAATCATGGATTTGCAGCAGTAGTTTAGCTATAATAATCATAATTAGGCTACAAAAGATGTGATTTTTGGCTGAAATAGTAATAATTAGCCACAAAAAATCATAGTTGATTACTACTATTTTTGTGGATGCACAAGAGTCTGCAAATTATAGAGGATTTAAGTTGATGTGTCATACTTTAAAATTGTGGGAAAGGGTAATTGAACATAGGTTGAGACGTATTACAAGGATTTCTCATAATCTATTTGGATTTATGCCGGGCAGGTCTACCATGGAAGCTATACATTTATTGAGAGGTTTGATGGAGAAGTTCATAGATAATAAGGAGGATCTGCATTTGATTTTTATTGATTTAGAAAAAGCTTACGATAAGGCTCCAAGAGATGTCCTTTGGAGCATTCTTGAGAAGAAAGGCGTTGATATGACTTATATTCAAGTCATTAAAGATATATACATTAGAGTTGTTATTTGTGTTCAAACTGAAGGAGGATTGACCAAATATTTTCCTATTTTTGTCGGATTACATCAGGGATCGACTTTACACCCATATTTTTTTGCTTTAGTTATGGATGGTCTTACTGGACATTTACTGATATCCTTCTCGTGGATAAAACGAGAGAAAAAGCTCAGGAAAAACTTTAATTATGGAGGTCTACATTGGCGTCTAAAGACCTTCATTTAAGTAGAACTAAAACTGAATACATGGAATGTAATATTAGTAGTAATAGCTCTAGCGACAGAAGTATAACTTTGAGTGATCAAATTATTAAAAGGTGTGAATGATTTAGATATCTTGGGTCTGTTGTTCAAAGTGATGATGATATAGATGGGGATGTTAATGGTAGGGTAGAATTCATTCAAGTTGGTTGGTTGAAGTGGAGGAATGCTTTCGGTCTTTTGTGTGATAGAAAAGTATTGCTTAGACTGAAAAAAACATTTTATAAGATGGTGCAGAAACTTGCAATGCTCTATGGCACTGAATGTTGGCCTTTAAAAGAGACGCATAATAATAAGTTAAGTGTTGCCGAGATGAGAATGATTAGGTGGATGAGTGGCTTTACACTTAGAGACAAAATGCGAAATGAGTATATCCGTGATAGGATTGGTGTAGCTCCAGTGACGGATAAAATTATAAAGAGTCGTCTTAGATACTTTGGTCATAGCAAACGTCGACTATTTGATGATCCGATTAGGAGAGTAGATGTTTTAGATTCGACTTATGTTAAGAAAGGCAGAGGGAGACCTAGGAAGACTTGGGCTTATTGTATAAAAAATGATCTTAATTTACTAGAACTAAATGAAAATATGACACTAAATTGGACGCAATGGAGAAAAAAGATTCATGTATCCGACCCCACGTAGTGGGATTAAGGCTTTGTTGTTGTTGTATCATCATCATCCATATTTCCCATTTGACTTGATAGTTTATATGCCACTGCATGGTTTAATTATGATGTCATTGAAATTGATCACCATTCTTCAATTATAATATTGTTTTTAACTTTTATTTTTCCGAGAGCTTCTATATCATAAACTTGAATGCTTTCTGTCTATATATTACGATAACATTAAAATTACAAAAACTTTATTAGTGTTGAGATGTTTTAACATAAATGTATGTCCTCATCCTTGGGGAAAATGTTTTAGAAGAATGCCAATAGTTTGGTGAAACACTAGAAGCATGCAGAATCAGGGTTGCTTGAAAACTAAACAAATTATACTACATATTAGTTATCACTATGTGCATTTGGCTTTTGTCTCAAGAAGATTTATCTTTTGAATTTTACTTTTTTCATGTCATCTTAGTATGTGAGTTATGAGCATGCATAAAATTCATAATCACATATTCATGTGAACACAACATATGGATATCAAAATTGCCAAGGATATATTTGAATAAAATTAAAAGACTTAATAAATCAATTTCACTTGCTAGCCTTGTGGAGCTTGAGTATGTCGATGCGCTCGAGCTTATTTGGCAAGATATACCTAAGCTTGAATTTGGGCTTAGGAAAAAATGACTGAGTTGAGCTTATATTAGGTGTAGCTCAACTCTATTTGACTTAATTACACCATCAAAGTGAGATACCATGATGTATTTATTTTATGGGTTGTTCTGGGCATGGACCCGCTTAGTCCAATCGAACCTCCCTACTAATAGGGTTTGGGAAAAAAAATTTAAATAATACAGTTCGGCCAAGATTTTCTTAGCCAAGACATAAATGACATGAGTTGAGTATATTTGTGTATCAAGAATTAGATACCCAAACACCTTTACTCACCTTGATGCACTTTTAATATTCATTGAAATCAATTTAACGACATATGTATTGCTTTATTTTCTTTAAAAAATATTACTTTTTTTACCTGATGCATAAAAGTTCTTAAGTCCCTTGTTTCAAATTTTATAATGATGTGTTTGAATGAAGGGTGAGCATTTGTTGGTTTAGATGGATCGATTTGCAAATTGGTCAAACCAATTGCAACTAAAATCTACAATCCAAAAAATTGAATAAATCAAAATTTTGATAAACCCGAACCAAAGTTTAATTTGGTTTAAACAGTTCGATTATGAAAAAACCAAAATTTATTTGTTTTTTAGAGTTTGATTATGAACAAAAATTTTAAATTATATATCTTAAATGTATAATATTAGATTAATTTCATGAATCATGCATTTATTTTAATCAAATGTTGCATGTATGATAAACTTTGATTTTTCCATGAAATTAAAATATAGGAATATTTACATACATGTAACACTTAAGTCCTTGAGGTAGTGCCTGGAGTGGCGCTTAGGCGCTCAACAAAGCTTTCTAGAACAGTGAGTTAGGGAATGTGGGGCCCAGGAGGAGTGCATTAGCTCCCAGATTGTTCTATGGACTCGAGCACCTGTAAAGCCAACACATTAACGTTTTGTAGCAGCTATGGACTTTAAGTCTTCGACTTCTCTTTGAATTGCTAGTGCACACTGTGGATTTCATGATCTCTTGTGTGTGAAAGAGAGGAGGAGCATCTGTAGTGTTTTCTTCAGTCCAAGAGGGTAGAGAGGCTTGAGTGTGGTGTAATATATACCTTTCTTCTTATTTCTTCATAGTGAATTTTTTTGTAGTGTAGCTTCGTGATTTTTTCCCGTTCTCGGGTTTTTCTGTGCTGTCTTAGTTTTCTTTTGTTTTTTGGTATATTTAATTTTGTGTGCTTTCCTTTTAAGTTTTTGCTTCCAATCTCTCTAATCGGTGTTTTCACAGTTTTCATTTTCTAACACAAGTGATTTAGAGTGGGGTTTTCTAAATATCTTTGGTTCGAGTGGGAGCAATTACTGACGAAGCAAGGTATAAGGTGGAGAAATTCATTGGTTCAAATTTGACTTTCTCAAAAATACAAATTTAATATTTATTGTATCAAAAACTCTATTTACTACTTGAAGGAATTACCAAGAAGCCAAAATTGATGACTTTGGAAGAATGGGAAGTGATTGATCGAACAACTCTAGGTTTGATCCAACTTTCAATCTACGCCATCTGTTATTTTCAACATTGTGAATGAGAAAGCTATTGTTGATCTCATTGCTGCATTAACAAGGATGCATGAGAGGCCATCACCTTCAAATAAAAATTTTCTGAGGAGGAAATTGTTCAATATAAAGATGGTGGATGTTAGTTCGGTGGCTAAACATTTCAATAATTTGAATACTATGAGGCATCGAGTTTGATGATGAGATCAGAGCACTGCTACTTTTATCTTCATTGTCTGACAGTTCAGATGGACTAGTCACCCTGATGAGTAGCTTTTCATGTAGCATGAAGTTAAACATTGATGATATTGTGAGGTTAGAGTTGAATGAAGAAATTCACAAGGTGAGTGGTGAAATTTCAAATTCTATTATGAATGTTGAAAACAAAAGAAGAAATCTGGATAGAAACACAGACAGGGAAAAATTCAAGTTTAGTAGAGAAAAGTTCAAGTTAGAGAGAGAGAAAGGTAGAGGTGAATGCTGAAACTAATCGAAGAAATGTCACTTCTAAAAGGACAACCAAACTCCAAAGGTTTGTGATGGAGGTCCAAATGGAAAACTCTCTACTAATGTCTTTACAAATGAATCCATGATGACTGCCTTATTTTGTCTCTAGATGATATTGAATCATAGATAGTGGATTTAGGTGTCTCTTTTCATGCGTGCCCCAACAAAACATATTCAAAAACTACCCTAAAAGTAATTTAGGGAAGGTGAATTTCGGAGAAAGGGTGATGTTGATATCAGGTTGTCAAATGGATTAGTTTTGAAGCTCAAAGTTAGATGTGTTCCATATTTGAAGAGAAATTTGATCTCTGTGAGCCAGCTTTTAAGCTCAGTGCATGTGGATACTTTCACAGGTGATTCGTGAAAAGTGACTAGAGACTATAGTGATGGCTTGAGGCAACATTGAATACACTCTTTATTTGATCAATAAGGTGTCTGAATTAGTTGATGTTGTTGGAACAAAACGTGATGCAGGCTTATGGCAACACAAACTTGGCCATATGAGTGAGCAAGTTATGAAGTCACACTTTTCTAAAAATAAACTTTAAGGTATAAAATATATATATCTAGATTTTTATTGAAATTATGTTTATAACAAGCAAAATAATGTTTTTTTCTCTAGAAATGGTTCGTAGATGAAATCCAAGCAGCCGGAGTTAGTTTCTTGTAGTGTTTGCACTTCATGATAATTCAGCTGCAGGTTGTAGCAATTTGATTCTGAAGGTTATTTCTTTGAATTTTTTTCTTCTTAAATTTGGCCATGGTTTATGTATTTGAAGATTAGCGCTGTAATTTTATTTCAATTTCTTCCTTACATAGATGTCCTTGTCTTGTACTTTTCCTCTTCTTTTTTTCTTTCACAGAATTTTATGTTTCCTAAATACAGACTTCGTATTGTCTTGTACCATTAGTTCCTCGAGATCTTAAGAAAGAAGGTGATGCAGGCTTATAGCAATGCAAACTTGGCTATATGAGTGAGCAAGTTATGAAGTTACACTTTTTTAAAAATAAACTTTAAGGTGTAAAATCTATATATCTAGATTTTTATTGAAATTATGTTTACAACAAGCAAAATAATTTTTCTTTCACTATAAATGGTTCAAAGATGAAATCCAAGAAGCCGGAGTTAGTTTCTTGTAGTGTTTGCACTTCATGATAATTCAGCTGCAGGTTGTAGCAATTTGCTTATGAAGCATATTCCTTTGAATTTTTTTCTTCTGAATTTTGACCATGATTTATGTATTTGAAGATTAGCTCTGTAAGTTTATTTCAATTTCTTCCTTTTCATAGATGTCCTTGTCTTGCACTTTTCCTTTTCTTTTTTTTTCTTTCACAGAATCTTATGTGCTTCATTTTATGTTTCTTAGATGCAGACTCGTATTGTCTAGTACCATTTAGTCCTGGAGATCTTAAGATTTCTGTTTCAACAACCCTGCCCTTTGATATATATATATATATATATATATATTTTAATTCTAGCGTCTAGATATATCCTTTAATCCAATCCATTAAGGATTCTGCATGTCTGGGGTTGAACTGCCTGTTCTTGTGAAAGTAATCAGATGGATTGTGCTAAGGGAATACTTCAACTGGTGTGTATCCAACTAACTGGAGTACTATGAGGTCCTTATTATTTTTAAATTGATTTCATGTAGCACACTTCTTATTCCTTGCAGCTGCAGTATGTTAACTGGCTACTAACCCTTCCCTGTCTTCATGCTCCTGGCTATTAACACTTCCCAGTCTTCATCCTCCTTGTCGACCATCTTCTTCTAGCCTTGGGCTCATGTATTCAAGCTGAACGTGAAAGTTGAGTCTTTGGGACAAACTATGGTCTCAATCTCACATATATTTTGATGGGAGCTGGTGCTTGAACTTGACTTGTGCTCCCTTAGCCAGGCTTTGCATGTCCGAAAATCACATCTAATTTACACCCTTTATTTGCCCAAAGTTCTTATTCTTTTATTTTATCATTGCCATTTGCGTTAGCCACTAATTTTGAACTATTGTTGCTAAGTTTTTCATCTTAACAAATAATAGGTATATTTGACATTTTAGCTTAGTACTCTGTAAGCCTCTTACTGTTATGAAAAAATCTGTGTTTCAAGATGTCGGGGGAACTATATTGTCCAGGGCTGTTTACTTTTCTGGTCTGCTTAGAATTGTAATGAATCTTTTTAGCGATCTAACTTTGAAACTCTGGTAAGTGGTAAATGATTTTTTTTGAGAAGCAACTGAAGACATTTACTCCTACTCTGCTTATTTTGTATGCAAATTTAAGTCATCTTGTTGTAGGAAATAAAATATTTAGATTAGGTAAAAGGGAAAGGCTTCATTATGTCAGGAATTTAATGCTCTTGCTGAGTGCTTATGCAAGTGTGCTGAATGCTTTAACCCTTAAGGAATTCTTGCAACATATCAGAACCTATAAAGCAGTTGGTAATATATTGTTTGGCCTTTTCCAATAGTGCAAATCATTATTTATTATTTTATCTTATCACAATTAGCCATATCCCAGTTATTGGTTTTGTCTTCAGCTCAAGGAATATGATCATTCAAATTTTAAATGCTCAATGTGATGTAACTTTAGTCTATTGAACTCTTTTTTTATAACTTTTATTCCTTTTTTCCTTTATACGCCATTTAAATTTAACCTAACTACTTTTTTCTTATTTACTTGCTCTTTTTAATGCACATTCAAATTACCTAAATATAATTTTAATAACAATGATCTTTATAGGAGCTACCCCATTGCCCATTTTTTTGACAAATTTTTATGCACTGTCATTTCTTATTTGTTGTACATCCTTTTATGCACTCTCATTTTAGTGATACTTACTTTTTTTTTTTTTTCTTTATCACACATCCATCTTAACATACTAATTGCTTCCATACTTAGTTGTTATTGATTTCATTATGGCCCATTACTAGGATAACTAAGACAACTATTTTAAATAGTTTAAATTTAAGTATTTAAATATTATTTTATCGAGAAATACCCTTCAAATTTTTCATATTTATGTATCAACTTCAATCTATTAGTTGCTTCCTCTTGACATCGTCATTTTATTGTATCACACAATCAATATATTGACATCAAGCATCATTTTTCATTTATTTGAAAATTGAAGAACTTATTTTACCACTTCTTTGTGTTGAATCCTGTTATGTCCGTGGACTTACTTCTCATCGGTAGAGCTAGCCAGAAAGGAGGAAAGGGCTAGAGAAGGAGAGTTGGGGGATGGATTGTATTGAATCGTATGGCCACTGTCCGAAGGAACCTTTGTTTTACATTAACTCCTCCCTTTATATTGTTTGGGGGGGGGGGGGGGGGGTTATTTGGGAGAGAATGTGATGATTATACTCAGATTTTGAGGATCTCTGGGCTAAGTGGATTTTTCATTTGATGCCTTGGGTGTATACGTTATATTGTCTCTGGTATCTTACCTTCTGCACGCGCCGTATTTAAGCTTCCATCCTTTGTCACCCTGTCAGGTCACATGCATTGTCGCTTCATTGGCAAATAGATTCCAATTTCCTAAGTCCTCTACTAGAGTCGTTCAATGTGTTTTTTGGTGTCCTCTGTGTGATTACCCTTTTTCTGCTATCAGTCTTTCCCGTGCATTGTTGCCCAACGACTCTTACTCGCCTATTCATACTCGGCCGCTTGGAGTCGACTGCTCATACTTTGTATGTTTGTTGGACCGGATTTCTTATTGAATTGGGCCCGTAACTACCCACCAGGCCTGCCTCGGCTCATGTCAGCTCCTTATGGCTGCTTTTTGGCCATACACCACCTCTTATTTTCTAAATTTTGTTTTTCGTTATTCTATCTTATATTGTTACAATTTTATATATCAAATCTATATGTAATTATCCCTATTTATAAATAACTTGCACCAAGATGACTCCACTTGAATAGCTGCTATATTCCTCTCCAAGCCCAAGAAAAAAATAGACAATGTTATTCTCATGTGTAAATCTATTGTGATGGGAACTCTTGCGTCTCATATTCTTTTGTTGGTTGTTGATCCAATATATATATTTGTCTATCCTTGGTGATTTTAAGATACCTGTTAAAGATACTTTTCTCCTATATATCCAACAAATAAGTTCTCTTACATTCAGTGATACACTTTTTTCACTGTTATCAACACAATGCAAATAGCTTTTGATTGTTTTTCAATGCCATAAACATGATGCAAATAGCTTTCCATTGCACTTCTTCCGTATGCTGCCTCTCAAATAGCTTTCCAATGTACTGCTTCCTTATGCGGCCTCTCAAGCCATTGGCCAAAATATTCCATTGGTGAAATCAAACTGATTCTCAAATATTGATGTGATTTTCATTAATCTATGGTCATGCCATTTTCCAATTGCCAATTTGATTTAATTTTGATGTGTTCCAAATAAATCTGGTTGGATCAGTTCAATCACCTCTTCTACGATCTTTATAGTGATATTTTCTGCTTTTATGTTGTTTTCCCTCTGGGTGAATTCACTTATTAGTTCTATAAATATTTTTTATAATTTCCTCAAGATTGTATCTCCTAGAGCTGATCATTTGAAATAATTAATAGGGGCGTTCTTAAGTTTTTCTCACTTTCGTAGGGTGGAAGTATTTTGAAGAAGCGTCAGTTTTATTATATGTAACTTCTCTCTCATGCTTGGAGACATCAACTATTGAAAAACAAACCATATCTGGCTTTTTGTAAATTTCTTTTTTCTTACATCTGTATCTTGTCTGTTAGTTCGTGCTGAATGTTGTTCATCTCTCTCTCTCTTTCCATGTAACTTCTTTTGCATGATTACTTTTTATCCCTTTCCCTCACAACTTAATTGTTTGTTCTATTTTTCTAGTATTATTATATTATGACCAAAACATCTGAGTGTGTTTACAACATTAATTTCAAGAGGTTCTTCTCCCTCACTCCCTTTAAAATTATCAGTTTCAATTTTTTTTCTTTGATTTTTTCTAAAAAAATATTATGTTTTCAAACTCAACTTGTTTGTTTGTGAGTATATTTTTGTCCATCCCCCAGCTTAAGAGAAAAAAAGCCATTCATATTGTTGTTTCATTAAATTTATCAATGAAATTTTCTGAAATTTTATATTAAGTATCCATGTCAATTCTCCATATTAAAAATGCGGTATTTTTATACACTAACTTATGTCCCTTTTCTTACACAAATCATCAGTTTTATACCTCCCTAGTTACTCACTAATACGTTGCATTACTCGGCACATTCACTAAAATTGCATGTCATTTATTATTTTAATCTACTAGCTTATGGTTTCTGCTCGAGTTGGATTTTGTTTAAATTGGCGATTGATACACATCCATTGTTAGTAACTGCACGAACTATCATCCTTTTAGGACTATTTGTCCATGGTGAAAAATATGATGTCAACCTACGATTCTTTATTTTGTGTCATTTAACATGCACATAGTTCTACAAGTGCTTTGATGAATTCTGAAGATTGTTTTGTTCAAAATTTTTTTTTTTTCATATGCGTTTTAAACATTCAAGAGAACCTGGAACCCAACTATGGTTTGTGGTAGTTTTATTTATTTAGTTTTGTAATTTTATGAGATTAAATAGGATGGTATATACATTTGCATGATTGTAATTATTATTATTAAGTTTTACATCTATTTGTGCTCCTTATTTGCATTTAAATTGTGCTTGTGCTGTCAGTTGTTCCTTTTGATGCTTTGGGCTCCGAAAATTAACCACCGCTTCTCAAGACAACTCTTTTCATTTAATTTTATTTTAATTTGTTGAGAGAGCTTTGGAGGGTTGAATTTTCAAAACGCAGATTGAATTGTAGATAAGACACTACCAAGAGGTTTCGTCCTTATTTTGCGAGGAATTTTTAATATGGGGTTTGAGGTTTCGTATAGTCGCAAGTCCCTATGGTTAATTAACTCTCCCGATGACGGGAGATCACATTTGATTAAAGCAAGTCATTAAGAATTGAAAATTGAATATATAGTAGCAACGGTCTTGGGATTTAAGTTTTAGAATTCATCACTTGAAGTTAAAGCAGATAGTGGGGGAATGGAGACAAAACCCGATCAAGGCCCCATAGTTTCATCATCCTGGGCCGTTGTTGTCTCTGATCTACTTAGCCAGAGGAGGTAGTCGACCCAACCTTCATCCAAAAGATCCTTGTAGATTTGCGGTGGATGTTTGTCTAAGGGGACAATTTAAATCAACCTTAACTAACAGAAGGTTTTATGCCGATCAATTGTATCTTTATGATTCACAACCCAAAGGGTGGAAAGTCATTGGGGAACATACGGTTTGTGGCCGTGACTATAATATAATGATGTCATTTGGTGGCAACCACCCGGCCAGAGGGCTCTGGTCGTAATGACTACTTTGTGGTGCCTTTGGGTGAAACCACGCGGACAGAGGACTCGGGCTACGTTCTTACTGACTTGCAATCAATTTTATTGTGAATATATTAATACATTTGATCGGACAGAGGACTCGGGCTACGTTCTTACTGACTTGTAATCAATTTTATTGTGAATATATTAATACATTTGATATGACATTTATTCTTTGTGAGCTGAGTCAAACAGAAGTTTGTCACCCTCAATAAACTGTTGCGGGGGCGTATGGATTTTACATTTAGCTTTTAAGTGATTAAAATTTACTTATATATTAGTTGGTTATTTTGAGAAGCTTGATTTTAAATAACCCCTCCAATTGAATATTCTATCAACTCGGCCTTCAGGGTATTGAATATTTTAAAACTTTTATATTTAAAAGGGGGGACATTCATATTTGTTAGTTAAAATTTTCAAAGTATTAGTTCTATCGACTCCTATCCTTATAGATATGAGGATCGAATTAGGTGATTTAGACTTGTAAGTTCTTATTTTAAGATTTGGGCATTTATTTTAAAATTACCAGACTCGTCAATTTCAGTCATTGCAAGGAGGATGATCATATTAGCTAAGTAGAATTTATCACCTTATCCTATAGACAAGGCGACCCGATTAGCCCGTTCATCATTTTCGAACATAGTATTTGAACATCTAATACATTGGTTGGAGCACATATGGGTTTTTTTTGTTTTTGAAATTTTGTTAAACAAGGCTTTGGGATTATACATTGTTAACTCACGAATGTCTTAAATCATCTATAACTTGAGAGTATTCAAATTATTATTCATGTGTTTTAAAAACACTTGCACAAATTTCAAAACGTTGCATTTGACTTCAAGAACAAGCCTTCAAATTTAGGTTTGAACACTTCTTATCATTTGGAATTTTGAATATTTAAAGAAATATTATGATTTTAGGCTTTAAATGGTCCGCATTTTGTTCGCTAGTAGGAGTGTTGCGAACCTGGGGACAAGATTTACTATAGCTCCTCCTTGTAGTCCTAGGGGGGTGAGTTACATTCAGTTGACATGGGTGAGACTATCTTTTTGTGCTTTCATGATGCTCACAGATACGAGCGACAGATGATCATTAGGCATCAATCGAGGTCAGAGTCCCCGTTGCAGTGTTCCACATGTCAGCGATAGTACGGTTAAACTTTCTTTATCAGCAAAATTTCATAAGTTCTTTTACATTTTCCTTTCTAAGTGTCTTTACTTAATCCTCTTTTATAATGTAGGTCAGTGAGGGGATGAGCCCATTGTAGAAGATGCGGTTGTCTCTTCACCGACTAGAGTATGGGTTAGGGAGTCACCTCCACCTTCTACTGATATTCTGTCAATGGATAGACATGTCCGGTCTTGGGGTGAGTCTTCTTCTGCTCTTGTTGATCAGATGGTTGACCATAGTCCTCAGCCTCTTGCATCACCAGAGGAGATCCTTCCTGATCTTATGATCCCAGTTGAGATGGAGCCATTACTTCATCAGCCAATATTAGTTTCTCCCCCTCCCGATTTAGCTATCACACATATTATACCTCATCTAGATAGCTCTTTAGTGTATATGGGGGAATCGAGCTCAGATAATATCCTCACTTTTTACCTATATATGACAACTA
>NW_018165006.1:280019-303137 GCF_001263595.1 Phalaenopsis equestris | reverse complement strand
ATATATATCTGTGTTATTTAATATTTTTTTCAAACAATGGCAATTGGAGCAGATTATGAGTTTGAGATCCGATATCGACGTCAGTCATTTATAGATTTTAGGCATCGAGATATGCATGCATACACACTAGCCTTTCACTGGAGCTTGATATCCGGATTAGATCTTGCATCTACTTAGTCTTTGGAGAGTTTTACTGTGGATGCGAATGCAGTGTTGGACTTTTTAGTGCACTTTGGTTTGGAAGGCCTAGAGCTCACATACTGGGAGGTGGTATGTGGGGAGGTAGAGTTTTTGGTTCCCAGATTCAAAGCTCTCACAATTACTCAGTCCAAGGTCTTCACCTAACCTTCGTGAAAGGTTTAGAAGACGTGCATGATGAGATCGAGAGGTGATTTGAAGCTCTACAAAGGTTCTGCCAATGCACTTCTGATACTCCAACTAAGATTGAGAGTCTTGGGGACTGTATATGCCGTCTTCTTGGAGAGATCAGAGACAACATATCGTGCAAAACCGGTGTTGAGGTGGAGCACACTAGACATACACAGTAGTTAAGAGGGAGCATTGCCGATTTCAGACTTATCACTATGTCTTGTTAGCTGCTGAGTTAGCCTTGATTCAAGTAGTGGAGGGTTGTAGGTTGCTGAGACAGAGTATGAGGCTTTTACTGAGATCATGGCACAGTTTCTAGCTCTGCAGTTCCGCCTTTTTTTATATATGGACTGTAGTTTGTTACAGTTCATCTTCTGTATGTCTTTATTATTTTTTTAGTGGATATTTTTTTCATCTTTATTCTATTTTACTTCTTTATTGAAGCTCCTTTGAACAGTTTTTTAACGGTATTCACTTCTTTTGATTTTTCTTTGACTTTTGATTAATCGAGAAAAAAATCATAATCTAGTTCACTTGGTTTTCTCAAGTTGAATGGGTTTGGGATTTTATAGTTTTGCCATCAGACTAACAATTGGGGGCTTCTTCACTGCGACCATTTTTATGGCTTTTTGAGTGAAGAAGGTTGTCAGCGGCTCGACCATATTTGGGCTTGTTGAGTTTGAACTTCTTGACCCGTTTGAGTCCTAGACTTGGACTATAACGAACCCGTGCTTCTTCATATTAAGAAGCTTCATTTTGCAGTCTTAGGGATTTTTCTTTATCTATTAACTTGTCGAAAAAGTCTTGTGGATTTAGAAGATTTACACTTGTCAAGTTGGATGAGCTTGGGAACTAGCCAATTCCTATAGACTAACAAGGTAGGGCCTCTCTTACTACGGTCGTTTTTATGGTTTGTTGAGTAGGAAAAACTTGCTCATTCACTGCGACCGTTTTTATGGCTTGTTGAGTGAAACGAACGGTCTTTGACTCGATCATATTTGAGCTTGTTGAGTTCGATCTTTTTGACCCTCTCGAGTCTTGGACATAAATTGTGATAGAGCTTGTATCATTTCAACTTGAATCGTCGAGATTTGCAAATCTCAAAGTCTTTTTAGTTGAACTTTGAAGATTTTGATAAAAATAAACTTTGCTCTTTAAATTTCATTTTGTTTCTACTTTTGCACGATGATAATTGTTTTAACAAATATTTAAGGATCTCGATATTAGTGTTTGATGTCGACCCTAATATTTTATGCTTTAAAATTGAGAATTTTGACATCATATTTGGGTATCTTGGCTTAGCATAAGATGTCAACTCATGCAATGAGTCCCCTGTCTAGTAAGTAAAAATTAAATATATTTTATATAACATTTTTAAAAATGCCCCCAGTCTTGCAAGGGGATTTTGACAGTGCAACATATTTTAAGAATTTAAACTCAATATCAACTCAAATGAACTAAAAAAATGTCCCCACTCTTGCAGCGAAACATTTTTAATAACTTTGAAATGCATTCTTGTATTACAAGAGAATTTCAAATAAAATTCGAATGCATATAAAATTGAAACAAATCTTTAACATTCTAAAATGAAATTTCAAGCAAAACTTCTCTGACTTGGTTATTACGTATAATATTTTTTCAAATATCGATCATTGATTGGAGGCATTGGTCGTTGACCATTCGAATTGATAAGCTGATAGGCTCATCCCTGATACATTTTCTCAATAACGAACAAGCCCTCTCAATTAGACATGAATTTATTGCCAACTTAGGAATAATTGGTCTTCGCATCATTAGGACAGATTCCCCTCTCTGGAACATCCGAGGACACACTTTGTGATCAAAGGCTTGAGACATCTTTGTTCTATAGATTTCCAGGTTATGTTGAGCTTGGAGACTCATTTCATCTAGCGCATCTAATTCTTCTATTCTCAGGCGAGCATTTTGCTCTCGAGTAAGATTATACTGGACAACTACTCGAAGTGATGACAATTCAACTTCAAGTGACAATAACATTTCAGCTCCAAACAAAAATGCATAAGGATCAGTTTTAGTCGGTGTTTTTAAGCTGTGCAATAAGAGCACAACGCTTCCATCATCTTAGTATGTCATTCTCGTTTATTTTTATTGAGGATTTTCTTGAGTAGTTTAATCAGTGTCTTATTAAAAGCTTATGCTAAACCATTTTCTCTTGGGTTGTATATTGAAGAATTTCGTCAATCAATTTTGTGTCGATCGAAAAATTAGATCTTCGTGCTTTTAAAAGCTCGTCCATTGTCCGAAATAATACGACTTGTCACACCAAATTTATAGACAATATTGTGAGTGAAGAAATTCATCACTTGCTCAACTGTAACTTCTTTGAACGGGACAACATCAGCTCATTTTGAGAACTAATCAGTTGCAGCTAGAATGAAGCGATGTCCTCTGGATGATGGTGGATCAATTAGTCCAATCACATCCGCACGCCGACATTCAAATGACAAAAAATGCTATGGTTGGGTGTAATGAATTAGGAGGCTGATTTATTATGTCACCCATGAATTGGGCATTCATGACATCTCTTTGCATGCTCAATGCAATATTTCACCATTGATGGACAGTAATAACTCATGCTTTTGATCTCATGATCATTTTTGGATCTGACTGGTGCGCTCCACAAAATCCTTCATGCTCTTCAACAACAACTTTGTTGGCCTCATCAAGCTCTAGACATCGTAGCCATATTTGTTAAAATGATTTAAGATAAAGAGTTTCATGATGAAAGCAAACCACAGGGCTCTCTTTTTGATTTGCTGAGTATCAATTTATGTGTAGACAATTTTCCTTCTTTAAAAGTCAATGAAGGTCAGCCTCTAATCATCTCGTTCCTCTGCCATGATTGTCTCATGCTGATTTTGAGAAACTATCTTGGAGGGAGTGTGAGGAACAACAGAAGTTGCATCCTGCTTGCTTGAACTTTATGGCCCCTCTTCTTGCGGGAGTTATAAGTCTGACGATTCCAAGACTTCTCGAGTATGCACGTTGATCCATACTGGCTCAAAATTCATGTTAGCCATGTCTTTAGCCAGTTTAACTAAATAGTATGCTTTACTGTTTCGAGCTCGAGACACATGAGTTAATGTGACATGAGGGGTTTGTTTCATAAGCTGAGTAGCTCTTTTATGGTAAAAAGCCAATTCAAGCTTATTTATCCTATAAATGCCCCCAACACTTGATTTATGAAAATCTGTAAAAATCTGTAAGCCGCCACAAATGTGAAAATTTTTTACTTTCAATGCAATAGCTATCTCGAGGCCAGCTATCAGAGCTTGATACTCAGTTTCATTATTAGTACTAGGCCAAGTTAATCTTTACGAATACCTCATTGTGCCTCCTGGTATCGCAATGATTAGATACCAATACCGGCTCGTGCTTTTGAAATATAATTGGGCAGGTTTGATGGATGAGGCTCCATCAAAATATAATTCCTAAATTTATAACCTCTGCTTCTCTTGAATGATCAAAACCTGTTCGTCGGGTAAATCATTGTTGAGTGGAGAATCAACAGGAATAGGATGAGCAACAAGAAAGTCTGCCAAAACTTATCATTTCACCGCTTTCTTAGGAAACATATGTGATATCGAATTGCAACAGCAGGATTGCCCACATGCAACCTGTCAATGCTGGTCTTGTTATCAAGAACTTGAGTGGATCGATGCTTGAGATGAGAGTGATTCTGTGAGACATGTAATGGCGAAGCTTTTGAGTAGAGAAAATCAACGCCAGTCAATGTTTGTCAATGCTGGTCTTGTCATCAAGAACTTCAGTGGATCAATGCTTGAGATGAGAGTGATTCTGTGAGACATGTAATGGCGAAGCTTTTGAGCAGAGAAAATCAACGTCAGTCAATGTTTGTCAATTGAAGAATAACTTATTTCAGCTCCTATGAGCCTTAGGCTGATTTATTAAATAGCATTCCTCTTGCCTTTATCATTGTGTTGAACCAGCTGGGCTCCAAGAGACTCTTCTAATGCTGTTGTGTATAAAATGAGAGGCTTCCCTTAAATTAGTTCCAAGAGAATGGGTGGACTTGAGATGTATTTCTTAATACTATCAAAAGCCTTTATCATCCCATTTAAACAGAGCATTCTTCTTCATCAACATTGAGAGCGACTGACATCGGTTAGGAAGGTTGGATATAAAACGTTGAATGAACACGAGTTGTCCTTGTGAAGAGCAAAGTTGGCGAAAACTTTTCGAAGGAGGCATCTCAACAATATCCTTTAATTTATTGGGATCAATCTCAATTCTTGTATGCCGTACAATATAGCCAAGAAGTTTTCCTCAGGATAACTCCAAAAGCACATTTAAGAGGATTCATTTTGAGATCAAATTTTTTGATCCTTTCAAAGACGATCCTCAAATGCTTCAAATGATCGTGACAATCTTTACTTTTGATGACTATACATCAACATAGGACTCCACCTTCTAATGGATCAAGCCATCAAATATATGAGCCATAACTCTTTGCTATGTTGCTCCTGCATTCTTTAAACCAAATGACATGAACGTATAACAATACATTCCAATCGACATTTTGAATGATGTATACTTTATATTTTCCAGTGCCATTTTGATCTGATTATATTCGGATGCTCCATTTTGAAAGGAGTACATATCATAATTTGAAGTATTGTCCACGAGCACTTCTGTCGCAGGGAGCGGAAAATCATCTTTTGGACGCGCCTTAATGAAATCTTGAAATTCAATATTCACATGAATTTGGTTATTCTTCTTTTTCACAGGCATAATATTGACTATCCAATCAGCATACTTCTCTTCTCGTATAAAACCTACTTCAATGAGCTTCTTTGTTTCAACAATCACCTGCTCTTCAATTTCAAGTTTCATCCTCCGTGGAGCTTCTTTAATAGGTTTTGCATCTGGATTGATAGCTAGCTTGTGAATTACTATGTCAGGGGATAAGCTGGGCATTTCAACATATGACCAGCTGAAGCAGTCCCTAAAGTCACAGAGTAATGTTTTTATCTCTTCTATTTTATCTTCATGCAGAAGTGCACTGATGAAGGTTGGTTGAGGGTCATCCTTAGTTTTTAGGTTAGTTTCATTCATTTCATTCATGGTAACTGTTTGCCCTCCATCTTTCATTTCTTCTGGGCAAGCTTGACATCACATCTTGATCATTTGTAGAGTTAATTCCATATGAATTTTCTTCATCGTCATCTTTGCTATGGATCTCATTTTCTGTTATTACATAGTAGATTGCCATTTTAGAATCTTTCTGCTGAATAAATCCAAGACCTTCAGTTGTGCATCTATTATCATCACTTGATGCTCGTGGGTTTCTTGTATTCCAAATCTTTATGAAATATTTAGCTTGTTGTTTAGTGATTCCAACTTGAACACCTAGCTTTTGCATCATTCCTCGGATTTTGGTAGGATAGCTCTTAGGTATTCTGGTAGGATGGTACTTAGGCATTCTGGTAGGAATCATTTATTCAGGCTCAAGGCACTGTACGAGCCAATCAAGCTCTTGACATTGATACTCCTCAAACTTATAAAATTAAGTCCCCGGTGCATTACTTCGAGACAATAGAGGTACATAAAATGTCTTTAATTCCCCAGTGACATGCACTTCACGAGGAGTGACTTCCTTGAAATAACGAGGGACTGACATCAGTGTGAGTGAGTTATCTGATATTGAAAACTTGGTCATTCTCATTGAGGAAACCCATTGAGCTTTGCTCTCATAAGTTGACTCATTCTCATAGTTTTCATCGAGATTATCAAAATAGTCATTCAATTTTGTTGAAGGCTTACATACTTCATCAAATTGGATGGGAATATCATCTTTCCTCTTTTGTATCACTCCCTAAGTGGGGAATAACCCTGTTCAACTTAGGGAAAAGATACTTTATTTTGGAAGACGTCGATACTTTATTTTGGAAGACTTCGATGTTGTCTTCTGTATTTCACTTTTTTTTTCTACTTTAAGTTGCTTTGCAGCCTTGGAGGTTGACTCCGTACTTTTAGGAGATTGTGAAGACTTTGACTCATTTTACATAAAATACTTTGCATCATCATGTATTGTAGCTTCATGCTTAGAAAATGGTTGAATGTTACTAGCTACTATAATTTCTTCTCCATTTTTTAGATATTTTATACACTGATGAATGGTAGATGGGGCGATCTCGTTTTCATGAATCTCTGACCGACCAATAAGAGCTTTAAATGAAGCATCACAATCAATTATATGAAACAACCTTTGTATATAGTTGCTCCAATTTGAGTGGCAGAACTAAGGCAGTTAAGGTCTTCTGATATTTTTCATTAAAACCATAAATCATTACTTTTTCATATCCCAAATTGTTGACGTCTATGTACAACCACCGTAGCATCGGAGCCTAGATCAATTAGGATCCTATCTAATCTCATACGATCACACTCTGCTAAAATATACAATGGATGATTGTGCTCTGATGCCCTAAGCAAAAGGTTCTCTTTAGAAAATGTGATCATTGGAGTGTCTTGAGCTTGCAAGACCTCTGTCATACTCCTTTGAGCAAAATATGATTCATATTTTTATGGCTCTTTGAGGGCTTGAAACAACGTTTCTCAGAGTTCTTTTGACATCATGAGAGCCTTGTGCACATTAAGTCGTGTCTTTTTCACATGCGACAAAATATTTTAGTCAAAGGACCTACTCGAATGTGATTTTTTCTTCAGGTCTTTAAGAAGAATATTTTCATTGACCATAATATCTTTTTCTTTATCTTTATTTGATTGGCCTCTTGTTGGTGACAATGATGGTACCCTACCATTTTTGAAGCGAACTTCAACGACCTCATCTGAGTCAGAACTTTCTTATAGCTTCCTTCCCCCAATTGTTGACTCGGGCTCATTTTCTTCGTGAAAAAAACAAATCTTCTAAGCTATCATTTGATTGAATAGCCACCAGACAAGACTTAGACATCATAGAGGTTTGAGATGCAGTTTCGAAAATGTTGATATCATTGATATGAGCCGTAAAGTTTTCACATGAACTTTTTCTTCTTCCTTTGAATCAATAATTTGGAGTCTTTGCATGAACTCCGCAAGCCTGACAGACTTTCTTGCCGGTTGATGATATTCCTCCAAATTTTTAATAATTTTCTTCGTCGTAGTCATCTTTTTGGTTTTCTTCCCTTCGGTTGTTTTCTTTGATTCTTTGATGAACCTTGCGTAGACTTAACCTTATGTCTAGATGAGCTAGCGTGGTTAGACTGTTTTAGGTTGATGAAGAGCATGATGCGCCCACCATAGGTCTTCTTCTTAACTCGAGCTTTGGTTCTATAGTAGATTTCCACTTCACACTAGGGATTATTTTAACTGCTTTAACTTCTTCACAGTTTTCTTTGGGACAGTCTCTCATCCCTCATCTTGATAAGACTCCACTTTTATACTTTCTTTAATTGATGACACGAAAGAGAACGTAATCATCTTTATTGAATCTCTTCTTGGGCGAATTAGGACATTTTCGGACAATGTAAACTCCTCATTTTTATATTTTTTGCTTAATCCAATCTTCAAAGACAACAAATTTTGATAGGGTGATTAACTAACCGATGATTTGGGCAGTAATTTTAATTGCTGGTTTGACTTGATTCTTCAGTTCTTTTGCATTCTGGCAATTCAAGACCAACTTTGAGAGCTTGACGAAATAACTTTGCCATACTTTCTCTTTTGAATGAATATTCTTTATTCATATTTTCTTTCAAAGAAGGACTCTCTCTTCACCCTTTTTCCTTTGGTTTGAATGTCTCCTCCCAATTGAAGGATTTTGGCTTATCATTTCCTCCAAAACTAACTTATGCTGAGGATTAGAGTTGTTGACTGTTTTTTTCTTTCTTTCTCATAAGTGAGCTGCATTCTTTTGTCAGAGTCTAAAGTGGTGATATATGCTTAACTTCCGGAGCCTGCAACTCTATTTCTTTCGACTTTATCGAAATGACCATCAGACTTTATGAAATTCAACATTTTAAATTTGGCAACCTTGTTCAATAGTTCTTGGAAAGTAGAAATAGAAGCTATGCATAAATATGATACTATCTTATCATCGATATTACCCATGAAGAATTGAATTGCATTATCTTCTTCTAATTGTTTGCATTTCATACTCATATTACGCCAACGAGTGATATATTTCCTCATCAACTCAACTTTCTTTTCTCCAGAGCGGACCAGCAATAGTTCTTTTCTCTGTTGTGCTGGCAAATCTCTTGATTAACATTGTTTCAAGCTCTACGAATGTTTTTATTAAAACATTTAGCAATTCTGCATACCATTCAAAAGTAGTTCCCGTCAAACTACTAATGAATTGGCTGAATAACATGCATCTGCGCTCCCGGTATTGCCACGTGATGCTTTGAACTGCGCCAAAATTTTGTTTGTCATTGCCATTTTCCATGGCCATTTTCCATTGCCATTGCCATTAACGTTATTGAATTTTGGTATTGAATATCCCTTTAGATAAGGGACTTCATCATACTCAGTTAGATATGGGCGGCCTTTACTCACTAGCTTCTTAGCCTGTTCTGTGACTATAACAAACTTGATATTTTCATTAATTGATGTCTCGAGCAGCTTCGCTATCATGGGCTTGAACGTACTAACAATATTTTGTGTTGGCTGATAAGCCACCTGGTTCATCCTATTTCTCTCTGGGAATACTTTGCGCACCCAAAGTTTGTGGCACTGGATTGATAACAAGTTGATGGTTATTTGGTAGGGTAGGAGTAGGGACCGCCGTAGTATTTCTTTGCATCAACTCCGTCATGACAACCATATGTGTCATCATTTCATTCATTTTAATGTTGAGTTGAGATATTTCGTTGTCTATGTCTCTTAATTGATGTCGCATTTGTTTTTGTTGTATAGCCAATGCGGTAGTACTGTGAGTATTGCCTCTTCTATTCATTCCATTTCTCTTTCTGGGGATACTTTGCACACCCAAAGTTTGTGGCACTGGATTGATAGCAAGTTGTGTTTATTTGGTAGGGTAGGAGTAGGGACCGCTGAAGTATTTCTTTGCATCAACTCTGTCATGACAGCCTTATGTGTCATCATTTCATTCATTTTAATGTTGAGTTGATATATTTCGTTGTCCTTGTCTCTTATTTGATGTCGCATTTGTTTTTGTTGTATAGCCAATGCGGTAGTACTAGCGAGTATTGCCTCTTCTATCTTCTTTTTTTTTCTTCAGTTCTCGCTTCTTCTTCATCGCCTGAAGAGGGACTTTGCTTATTCCCCCCATGGCTTTTCTTGGGGCTTCTTGGGAACAGTAGTATGACGTCGTTGTCGATAATATCTGGTGCCAGGTTGGTTTATAGTAAGGTTTGCCATATAGACTACTTCGACCTCCATTATATCTTCATTTTTGTCTTCTTCTTGCACTCTAATCTCCAAGCGAAGCTTCCAATGAATATCAGGCTCAAATTGCAGGAGAGATAATCCCTTAATTAGAGAGTTTTGATGGAGATGGCTTTCCTCCTTAGGAGTTTTGATTAACGATGGGACCTATTGGAAAATTCTCCAATGTGTCGACCACCATGATATTCATCAATCCGCGGTTTCTTTTTAACAACCCATTCTTGATTGACAACGGATCTATGAGAATGCACACCAGATGTCGTGCTTTTTTCGGAATTTTTTTTTTATCATGGAGCCTTGGCCTCCATAATTGTTTATCTTTTCGCCAAGATCTTTCAACGCTAGATTCCTGGACACTTTGTTTGTGTGTCACATCTCGATGCTCACCGAGTGAAACATGTCTGAGATGATCTTGGATGACTATTGACAAAGTATTTTAGTCGAATCTTGATCCGCCCTAGTTATACTAAGTCTTCCATACTTATTTTTCATTAGACAATTATTCTTAGCTACGTTTAGAATTTTGTGTACTCAAACAAATAAGATCTTGAGTTTCTTTTTTTCTTCATATAGAGGCTTGTGTTGCTAATTTCAGAAATGACTATTTAATATTTCCAGTAGAGCTGTTCCGTTTCACCCACTTCAAATCTTCAAATTTATTTGGGCTGCTCAGGCAACATATGCTGAGCTCGCAACTCAACGTTTTTTCTTATCCTGTTTTCGAGTTAGCTTTTCTCCAGATGATGAAGCTTCAACATCATGTGTGCCCGACACGAGAGGTTCGTCAGGTATTTAAGCAGACTGACGAGCAGACATCCGTGAAATCTTTTGTCCACAATTCTATTCATAGCTGGTGCTTCAGAAAAAAATGTGTCTTTCAAATACCGAAGACCACTCTTCGGGAACTTCAATAATATTAGCTTCAACAGGTCTTGGGCCTTGCACGGGTTGGTGAGCACGATGTACAGGTGCAATAGCAAAACAAGACATCGCAGGATGACCTCGTAGAGGCATGTCGCGAACAGGGACGACAGCCGCAGGGGCTTTGATAGGGAATTCTAGGCTACCAAGAAGAATAGTCGCGTTGGTGTTCCTAGTGGTGATAACAACATTAGCTAGGCATATGTTAGGACCCAAGTTGAACAGTAAAAATAGTGTTTTGAAGATTCATCCTGCATAAATGAAAGAAGGGGATAAGTTAATCAGTAATTTAATATTATGCACCACACTTTCAAAGATGCAGAGTCAGAATAACATAATTATATAGACATTGAATATTCTATCAGGACTTTAAATTTTAATTTGAATATAGTCTTGCTGTTATTATATTACAACCATGACTAGCAAAAGATGAAAAGAGAAACCTTTCCTAACGGAGTTGCTAGAAATCTGTGCGCTCCGAAAATTAACCAACGCTTCCTAGGACAACTTTCTTGATTTAATCTTTTTTTTATTTGTTGTGAGAGCTTTGGAGGGTTGAATTTTTTGAAGGCAGATTGGATTGTGTGGCTTTGATAGGGAAAAATTACAGCAGTGTGCAAGGCAAGTTAAGCTCAAGAGGGAAGAATACTATAAATTATGAAATTTTAATAAATTAAAGTCATTTGGTAATTTTGTTGTTGTTTATGAAGTAACGTTCCAACTAATATTTCATAAATGTATTAGCTGCTCCTTAACTGCCATCTCCATGGCCATGAAGCTTACTTGGGAGGGTGTGCTTGTTTATTTTTCACGCAATTGAATATGTGTAAGGGTGGGTTCGTGAAAAGTAACGTATCTTTGAAAATTTGTATAGTAAACGGAAAAGTTAGAGCTAGTTGTGTAGCAGTTATTGGAAAGCAATGTATCTTTGACAATTAGTATAGAAAGTGGAAAATTTAGAGATAGTTGTGCTCCATATAATTTGACACAAATTAATTAGTTTTTATTTATTTTGCTGACAGACCGGTGATCTGCTTCATGGTATTTTACCAAGATTAAGTTGCTTTTTTGGGTTATGTGCAAGCTGGCCAATAGATAAATTTTGTCATTGTTAGTGTGAATTATTTCAACCATTTTTTGTTATGCAATAAGCTAACCGTAACTTTCTGACAAGAAATGTCAGCTTCTGCATCTGTAAATGATTGTTTCCTACCTTTTTGTTTTTCAGCTGACATGCTTTAATTCTAGAAAATGACACCTTTATGCACGGTTGCCCATTGGATTTCTGAACTCATTAAATTTTAAAGCAAACTGATTTATCAGGAAAGGAACTTATAACCCATAAGAGTTTAAATTTGGTTAGCAATTCAGGCCTGTGCCGGATGGTTTTAATTCATTAGCTTTTCTGAAGGTTGCTTTGATATGTTCAGCCATATGGGAAAGCTCTCAAGCGCTATTTATTGACCTTATTGGCCAAGAGCAACCCATCTGGAAATTAGTTCAGTTTTGTTGGATTTCTTCCAGCTACATTGTGAACCGTGCAATGTGAAATTTGATAGCCAATGTTTAGAAAATTGGAAGGAAGTAATAATGAAACTACAAAGAATCTAATGTAGAGAACTGCTTGCTCAAGAAACGAATGGGCTATGACTTGATCGGAAACCCCATTGATTCTTGTCTCAGATTGCTAGTGGTTTCTTTTCTTTTATTTTCCAATGGTGATTCTCTAACGTCTCAGGATTGCTGGGAATGACTGGGAATGTTAGTCACCTTCAGGAAGTTCAAGGAAAATAAGAAGAAAAGGAAGACAAAAGAAAAAAAAAAGAAAAAAAAAATGAAGGGGTACTTACATACATAGCATACAATTCTTATTTATTTACATATCTCACACCTAAACTTTAATATTTACACACATCACACTCAAATCTTTAATATCACATCAAAAATAGCACCATTAATATTTTTTACAAGTGGAATGTACCTTTTTCATCCGTTTAAATCATTAAAGAGTTATGTAGGCAACATGAACCCCAATATCTAGGAGCTCTGTTTCCTATATTTTGCTCTATTCCTTTTTTGTTCAATTCACATTATTGAAGCTCCTAATTTTACTTCTCCATGTTCTAGTAATATATTCAAGCAACTCAGGACTAATTAAAGACCATTGATTCTAGGAATTGAGGAAATTATAGTAATATAATTTGGACTAAATATCTCTGGGTCCTACATTTTATATCTGCATCATATAATCATGAACTCTGATCCGCTCAAGCATACCCGGAATTTGGTGTTTATCTGCAGCCTAAAATCTAAATTCCTCCTTTTGCATCGAACTTCGTTTCTGGTTGATTTCGTCCAATTCTCTCGGTTAAAAATTTATTTGCAGATAATCATGCTTCACCTTTTAGTTGGGGAAGCACAGTATGATTTTTTTCTTCAGTCCTTTGGAGTTTAACATGGAAAAGTCTGTTGGAAGCTCAACTTTTTATATTTGAATCTATCACACGACATTACAGTTGGCACTTCAAAAAAAATGACAGAACAAAACAGCATCTTAAAATTACTCTCCTAGCTTTGAAATTTGTTTATAACAAGGATTTATTTCCTGCCTGATTTCAGTTCCCTGTTGGTCGTGTTCACCGTTTGCTTAAGTCACGCATTGCCGCAAGCGGAAGAGTAGGAGCCACTGCCGCAGTGTACTGTGCTGCGATTTTGGAATATCTTACTGCTGAAGTGCTTGAGCTTGCCGGCAATGCGAGCAAGGATCTGAAGGTTAAGCGCATCACACCAAGGCATTTGCAGCTTGCTATTCGTGGCGATGAAGAGCTTGATACACTGATCAAAGGTACCATAGCAGGTGGAGGTGTGATTCCCCATATCCATAAGTCCCTCATCAACAAATCATCCAAGGAATAGTATTCTCCTACACTTAATCTTCTATGCCGTTCTTCCCAGCTTTAATGACAAAGTGTTCTTAGTTATTATTTTCATTATTATTTTTATTTCTTCTGTTTGTAGATTTACAATTTTTGGAACTTTGTTTGAATATTTGTCCAAAACTTACAACTTTAGATGATTTCTTGAGATGATTTTCAGAATTCTGTCATCTGTAGTTTGATTGTGTGGTTTGAGGTGTTCGTTTTCTGTTAAAGAGGCTTGTAACTTGGAACAGCCAGTTTTGTTAATTAGAGGTAGCAGGAGAGGCTTGCTGCCAATTCTTGTGTTTTAAAAACTCGTCTCTAAATTATTTTTACAAATGTTTGCTTGTTAATTTTCTGCATTTTTTTTTTTACTTTCTTAGGCGTAGGTTGATTGGTCCATTTTCATGGGAAAAAAATTCCTTCTGAAATCCAGACGTAGCTCTACATGCGGACTCTAATAATATGCTGCTACGTGTGCTACATCGCAGATGTTATTTCAGGTTTGTTGAAGTGAAATCTTGGAGGTTATTTTGGGTTTATTTCTGGGTTATTGAAGAGAAATTCATATATTCCACTTTAATAACATCAAAATAACACTGGATGTTATTTCAGGATTATTGAAGAGAAATTTATGTATTTCACTTCAATAACCTACAAATAGCACCGAGAAGGTTATTTCAAGAGAAACCCATAAAAAACCTCGAAATAATTCAGAGATAACAACACAAATTATTTCAGGATTATTGCGGGGGTTGTTGGAGTCAGCAGTTCTACTCCAATAAACTACATAGTTCTAGTTTAATATTTTCTTAGGTGGCCCGATAAATAACACACATGACGACATATTACTAGGAGTCCACACGTAGAGCTACGTCCAGAATCCGAATACCTAAGGTATAATTGCGTCATTTGCACACATACCACACAATTCTCATGGATTTACACCTGTCTTTCATATTTATATGTATAAAACTAGATTTTTTAAATCACGTCAGAAATATCATCATAATTAAAATTTTAAAATTTTAAAAGCGAAATATATTTTATTTTCAAAGCATAGATTTACTTATATTATAAGTGTCAAATTATACATTGGATGGGTAGATACATAGAATTGTGTGGTATGCATGTAAAACCCTTTTAATGATTTTTATGGTTGGAAATTTGTAGAGGCAATTAAGGATTGATATGCTGAATTTGTTGAAAAGCAGGTCAAAGAATGTGAGCTTATTGGATGATTGCCTCAACGTGTCACATCACATCCGTTGGCAAGTTTTAATTAGTTAATCAATATATTATTATTTTCATAAGAAGTTGGCGAGTTTTCTTCGTTATGATTGATGTGATGTGATGTGACTTCAAGCCCATCAAGTTCAAAAGGTTATCTTTGTGTTTTTTGATATGTATTGATTGACTAAAGTTATGTCAATATGTAATTTTGATAAATTTTTTTGTTAGATCCTATTGATTTTCTCTAGAATTCTCCATCTCCCTCTTTTTCTCTTTTGTGGGGCTTCTTCTTTTTGTTAATAAGATTTTAATAGATCCCTGAACAAATATGAATTTAATATATTTATAGATGTGATAAGCATGCAAAGATACTTGGGACAAGAAATCTACGAGGTATCTTCTTGAAAATAGTAAGTTCTCCAATAATTTTGGATCTTAAATTGTCCTGTGGAGGAATAATGTGAATCAGATGAAAGGAAAGAAAAATAAGATAAATTTCATTTTTTTTTTAAGGAAATTGTTAAATATTCTACCCTTTTTTCATTTTTTTTAAGGAAATTGTTAAATATTCTACCCTTTGCGAAGATGACTCTCCTATTTATAAATCATAGATAGGGTATTGCAAATCGTATGATTGCCCCCAATTTAATGGGGGTGTTATCCTAACTTATAAGTCATTACACCTTTATATATCTGTAATTGCATAATACCTGTAACCACTGGTGGCATCGTTTCATATCCGTAACTGTGTTAGATATCGCTTAGTATTCGTAACTGTCTGACTTGGTCACTTGGTATTCATTCAGTTAGTCTAGAGTCAATCGATTGACTAAATGATCTTCGACCGCCTTTACCGAGGAAACCAATTGTGAAGACATATTGCCCTTGGGTAGGATTATTTCATCAGATACAGGGTGTATCACCATAATCTGATAGGTAGCACACCTTCGGTTAATGAGTTTATATTGAAAGAATTCCCTCTGGGTGATTGTTGATCTGTGTAATGGCTTATGCTGGTTCGATAGGTCTCGACAAGATCACGTGATGTTTGTTGGGTCGATCTGTTCTATGTGCAATTGGCCACAGAGGTTGACTGTTATAATGTTGAATGTTTGTACATCTATCTTCTTTGTTCGGTCCACTGTACTTCTCGAGATTTGTGTAGGCATATTCGTGATGCACATAATTAGTTTTCAAAATTTCTTACTTCTTTGAAAGTGACGACTGTCATAGGAATAAGATAATTAAATAACATAATCGTTCACATATTGAGGAATAAGTGTTACCAGCCAATAATTATAATCCTTTAATTTTTGTGCAATTTTTCTATATAAATAGGGCGCAAAGTGCGCTTTTCTTTTTTTCTTATCTCCCGAATTCTCTCCTTTTAGTCGGCGATATATGCAAATGAATATGTCAGGTGCTAAGAAACCATTGAGCGAAGAAGCACTAATTAAGCCATTGGGCTTTCTGCTTCGAGAGCTCGCCCTTTTGGGGATGAGAGAAAGAAAAATAACTGGAAGTTTTCACTCGGCCCAAAGAAAAGAGCCCGACGGACATAGAAGAGAAAGGAAGATGAGAGAAAAATGCTTGGTACCAAAAGGCCGAGCAAAAGAACAAAGCCTGAAGGACTTAAATCAATTATGTAGCTGATTGTGAAGTTGCCATGTGTGGAAGAGGTTGGGGAATCAACCATTTTGATAGCACTTGTAGAGCTATGGAGTAAAAAAGTAGGCATGTTTTAGACCTTACACCGCTTCATCAACTTCCGGCTCAACTGCCATCCCAAGGAAAATAACCATTGGCGATGACAGTGCAGGTTTTGCCACCAAACTTCTCTTTGTTTCATCCCCCAATTAGGAAGGCTGCTCAAGGTGATTCTCCATCCTGAGTAGATGACTCACTCCGACATTTAGCTAACGAAGCTATCATGGTGAAGTTTTGTTGGTAGAAGACACTCCTCCTCTGCCTTTGGCCGAAGGTAGTCCCCAACAAGGCGCACCTCCTCTCATCGTAGAGAGATTCCATACATCAAACATAGAATGTATGATTGGTAACCTAACACTTCCCTTTTATTTTTTCTTCCAATTTATTCTCATTACACAAACTCAAATACTGCAGATGAAATCGTGGACATTATTGACTCCTAGCTCAATGAGACAGAATGCAAACTCGAGCCAATGAAGCCTGCGAGTCCTTCTACTCATGCTGCAGCTGAGGGGTATCCACCCCGCTGACTTTTCTAGTCCTAACACTTATATCAATCAACCCAGAGAGGGAGGCTGACGACCAAAGTGAGTCTCATGGGTCGCTAGTCCGCCATATGGACAAGACCGTGGATTCCTTTGTTTGGGCTGCAAATCTTCAGTGAGAAGCCATCGTATCAGACTTGCAAGAGGAACTGGCGGTCGTGTATGCAGATATGGAGGGTCTTTGGGCCCAAGTTGCGGATGTGGATGCTCTTTTAAAATATGTTACATACATGGAAGCTCTTCGAGCCTAGGTTGCAGACGTGGAAGCTCTTCGGGTCAAGGTTGTAACCCCAAGGGGTGAACTCGCTGAATTTTCAGTTGCCAACTAGATCTCTCATGTCGCACTGAGGAGGAGAATATAGAAAAGTATAATTTTGGTGAGCGTGCATTGTATATTAGTCTGATGAGTTGGGGTTTGGTCCTGCCTGAAGCGGCGGATGACCCGACTATAAAATATTTTTTTTTAATAAATAAAATTTCACAAACTTTTCCATTATTTAGTCATCATTATTTTTCTTGATTTTTGTGCTGAAGTGATATCTTGACAGAACTTCATGTGGCAGTTCGACTTCCTTGTGGGGCTATATATATAGGTTTAAACACATGCTAAGTGAAGCTTTTGCATTTTTCTGCTTTGGCTACTCTTGGGTTAGCTTATTTCTAAAGTTCGATGGCTCCCAAATATTCTCCTCAGATTTTTGGCTTAATTAGATTGACCGAGAGTTCAATCCTTATCGAGTTTGAGGTTAAGCTATTGAACGAGGCTTGTGTAAATGACACAAATGTTGTCTTGAAGTAAGTAGATGCAGATATCCGTGCTACTGACTACTTGAAAGAAAATCTAATCTTCTACCGAGACCATTTTTGTTCTGGGCTTCAACTGCCCTTGTATATAGAGCTCCGCTCAATCTTCAACTTCTATTGTGTGATTTCAGCCCAAGTGAAGCCAAACTCCATCTCCGCGGATATGACATATGTGATTTAATTGTGCAGAATTGGCATTCCTTGATACCACGAACTGTTCTCTCTTTTGTTTTCCCTCCGAGTTGAGCCAGAAGGGTACATGGTGTTTGACACTATCCTGAAGTTTCATTTAATCATTTGGAGGATACGATAAAAGACTAAAAGATTCAAGTTTTGAGAGTTGTTTGTGAGAAATGGAGCATCCAAATCAGAGCAACCCACGACCTGTAAATAAGAGCAAGATGGTTTCCCCGTGGTTGAAAGCAATGGAATAGGTCATTCTCGACTAGCAACTATCAGTGGTCCAATACACTGACCCCCTGAGTGTAAATCAAGTGCTGAACCTAAGTGACTATGGTCAAATGACAGAAGAGATGTGGGCCTCTTCTAAAGTCAACTTGAGAAGGTCATTCGGCTCTCAAAGTAGATGACAAGGAGTTGAAAAAGTGCGGACGACTTCCCCATAGGAGAAACAGAAGAGGTAACTAAAGAAGCCGATTTGTCAAGGCGATAAATTCCAAGTTTGGATTTTGTTCGTTCAGTTTCCAAGACTTCTGCTATTATACAGAATAAAGTCACATGTAAATTAATAATGATCAAACAAAAACCTCCCTCATTGTTATACGTGATTCAAGTGATGACATGACTCCTTCTCTTTCCCCACAGATATTGAAGGGTCGTCTTGGTGCCTTTCAACACAAAAATCTCTTAGCTATCTTCAACAGGTTTTATTCCTCCAACATAGAGAGCTAAAGCAAGCCGACAGTCTCCACAAGTACATGTTGAGGGAGAGCTAATTGTTGGAGATTCACGGGAAAACGCGAAAGGAAGCTCTGATTTGGCTGAGGCAACTTAGCACAAGAGAAAGGGCAAAGCTATTTCCTTTGAACATTTCCTCCCAAGTCCGCCAATAAGTAAGAAAGGGGTCCAAGATCGATGGATTCCTCTATAGAAAGACCGATCAAGGTTTACATGAACTATGATTCAAGTCTTGGCTTAGTGAACATTCAGAGCGATTGGATCTCCCTGAATTCCGCGTCGATGGGCTATGCTTCTAAAATTTCCTACATCCTTTGGTCAGCGGGCTTAGATAATTATCTCGATGAACTCCACATGGTTTAAATGTGCCAATCACTCAACCGCTACCAGCTTTTAGGTTATGCTTTCACCCACCACTTGAGCTCCCTCTATCTATCCATGAGAGAGAGATTTGCCAAGTCCGAGGTGGAAGATGACCTGACGGATGCTCGAGCAGAGTTAGAAATAGCCTTTGAATGGATTTTTGTGGTTCAAGAAAAGAATTCTAAATTTTGGGAGTGAATTTCTATTATGATGACCGCCGAAGAACTATTCGCCACACAAGTTGAATACTTGGAAGCGAGCCACAAGATTGCGATTGATGAGCTCTCTAAAGTGGGGATGATTAACCTAAATCTAATCTTGAAGAATTCAAGAAGCTTTATGACACTCATTCTGCTTCAGAACATTGCAAGGAATCTTAGGGCGATAATGTGGTAGATGGCAGATCATTCAACACTTGATCGATGAAGCATCAAAATGATTTTTTTGTTGTCTTTGTTGCGACAAAGCATCAAAACAATTTTTTGGTCTTCTTTTATGGATAGTCTAGTTCCTCGAGTTTTGCTGTGACATAAAGTCTGTCTATTCGTTGACTCCCCAAACATTTTTCCTAAGTTTGAGGTTTTTATGTCACATCACATTTAGCTTTCTCAAAAAGGAAATAAATTAAATTCACTCATAGTACTATTATTTTCTCTAATTTAATCACAGAAAGAAAGTAATCATTTTTTATGATTAGAATTTCTTAAGATCCTTTCTACTCCATGTATGTGGGAGGCTCTTCCCTATGTATGACTTTAATTTGTAAGCTCTAGAGGCAACTTGATGGTCGATGATGAAAGGACTGGTCCATGTCTGATCGAGCTTGCCAACCAACTGCCCTCTAGTGGCTAGGTTATCCTTCTTCAGAACTATGTGGCTGAGGAAAAATGTCATCTCTTGGACATGCTTCTTGTAGTAATGGGTGGTTCCTCTTTGCATTTCTTCCTATCACAGAGGAGTGTTTGTTCAAATTTTTCTAACAGACCGAACGGGAGTGAAGTTTTTTAATCATTTGCATCTTGCCAACTAGTGATCTACCCTTCATCAAAAATCATTGCAGTGACTACTCTTTGACTATGGTGATTGCACTTGACTGATAATATGTCTTTCATTCCATGGGAAAGAATGTATGACATTTGAACATCAATCTTGTTAGAGTGGTTCAAATGACACAAACGATCTAGAGAAGCATTTTCACCCTTCTACCCTTTGCACCCACAACCTTTTTCCTTAGTAGGATTAGGATGACCTTTTTTTGTAGCTTCCTCTTGGCCAGTTTTTCGCAGGTGATGTATGAACGAAAAATTCAAGTTGATCCCTTGGCTCTGACAGATATATCTCACCCCTAATTAGCAAACTAGGTTTAATTATCTTTGATGAGTATTAAGGGCAATCCATACCAACAAATTATGTTTGTCCATATAAAATTTTGAAGTATGTCTGCAGTGATCCAGTCTGAGCTTATTCCTTTATCCATTTAGAAAAGTAATCCACATTGATCATAAGAAATTTTTGATGTCCCTCTGAGGGAGGAAATGGTCAAAGGATATCCAGCCCCCACACAATGAAGGGACAGGGACTAACGATTGATTGTAATTTCTGTGACTGTAGTGGAGCATATTTTGGACATTGCTTTCATATTCGAGAAAAATATTCTACATATTTTAAGTGGGTTGGCCAGAAATAACCTTGTCTTCGGACTCGTTGAGCCAAAGTTTTTCCCCGTGAATGGCTCCCACATTCACCTAAATGTACCTCTGGAGGATTTACTTGAATTCACTTTCTTTGATAGATCTTAAAAGCAAGGATGCGGTTTATATTTAGAACAACATGTATCCAATAAGAAGGTATTGGGTGGCTTTAAACTTGAACCTTTGAGAATTTGTTACAGCTTCAAAATTTTTTCTGTTTTTAAATAGTGGACATAAGAATTCACCCAACTTTTGGCATCACTCGCCTCCACTTTTGTTACTTCGAACCCTTCAATGGTCGGTCAAGAAAGCATTTGGGGCGCTCTATTTCCAATGTGTGTGTTTTTTGATAAAAGATCTGCCACTTGGTTCTCCTCTTGCCCAATGTGTTTGATACGAAAGCTTATAAACTTACCAAGTTTCATTTTTACCTTACTTAAGTACTTGGCCATCATCTCAACTTGAGCTTCGAATTCTCCGTTGACTTGGTTGATGACTAGTTGTGAATTAGATTTTACCATTAAATGTTGCATGCCTACTTCCTGAGCTAACCGTAGTCCAACTATCAATGCTTCATATTCACCTGATTGTTCGTGGCGACAAAATCAAGGACAATCAAATGATAATCAAGCTCTCTAGTTAGACTGCTTAATGCAGACCAATTCTTTCTTTTGTTTGTCTTGAAGCTCCATCCACATGAAGGATCCAAGTTTGTGTGTCTGCTCAGATCAGTCACTTGATTCATCTGATTCCGACAAATATATCAAGAAGTCCGCTACAACTTGAGTTTTAACTACAGTTTGTGGGATGTAAGTGTGGTCATACTCACTGAGTTCTATAGACAAATTCATCAATCAATCAAAATGTTCTAGCTGAGTGAGTATGTACATGAATGGATTTATGGTGACCACTTTAACCAGATGGGATTAGAAATATGGCCGAAGCTTGTAAGCAAAAATAATTAGAGCAAACTTCATTTTTTTTATAAGAGGATACCTAATCTCGACCCCTCTGAGGACCTGACCAGTGTAATGGATGAGAAAATTCTTCTCCGAATCCTCTCAAACTAGGACCGAACTAATAGCTTCCGGGCCAACTCCCAAGTAAAGTGAAAGTTCTTCTCTTGGCTTCAGAATCTGTAACATTGGTGGAGAGATTAATGATTGTTTCAGATTCTCAAAAAGATTGTTCACATTCATTCATCCACTCAAATTTTTTTGCTTTCTTGAGTACATTGAAGAAGGCGTCACACTTGTCTATTGACTTGAAAATAAAATGGCTTAGGGCCACAATTTGATAAGTCAACTTTTGCACTTTTTTGGTGTACCGGGAAGAAGGCACATCAAGGAGTGCCTTTAATTTCTTAAGATTAGTCGTAATGCCTTCAGGAGTCAAGAGGTAGCCCAAGAACTTCCCTATAGAAGCTCCAAATGAGCATTTCAATGAGTTCAATTTCATATTAAATTTCCTAAGTATTTGAAAAGTTTCTTTTAAACCAAACAAATGTTGTTCGGTCGTCCTACCTTTCACTAACACATCATCAACTTAGAATTCAATGTTTCTTTCTTTCTTTCTTAGAAAAAAATTACATCCATTAGACGCTGATAAGTTCCACCAACATTTTTTAGCTCAAAGGGCATTATAGTAAAGCAATATAAACCATCATTGGTAATAAGAGCATCTTCTTCACATTCGCTGGGTGTTTTTAGATTTGGTGATAACGAGAGAAAGCATCAAGGAAACTCTTGACTGAGTATCCTACTGCAAAATCTACCAGAGCATCAATCCTGGGTAGTGGATAAACGTCATTTGGGCAAGCAATGTTCAAATTTATGAAGCCCACACACATTTTCCAATTGTCATTGGACTTTTGCACCATGACCACGTTGAATTCGTAGGAGGGGTACTGAACCCCCTGAATATAGTTAGTCACCAAGAGTTTTCTTAGTTTCTTGCGAATTTGTTTGGCTAAGGCCTTTGCCGCTGACAAAAGCTTCTATTTTACAGGTCAGACAGTTAAATTGGCATTGAGTGTGTGAGAAGCCATGTCGATGGAGATGTCTAATATTTCAACCGTCGATCAAACAAAAACATCATAATGCTCATGAAGAATCTGGATCAACATTCCTTTATGACTGTTGACCTCACTTTTGGTTGAGGTCTAGAAAACTTCTTTAGTAGCCTAGGTCTAGCCATAGGACTTTCCTATTGACTAGTCTTAGAAAATTAGAAGAGGTA
>NW_018165006.1:269913-273716 GCF_001263595.1 Phalaenopsis equestris | reverse complement strand
AATAAAATGTTCCAAATTTGAACCAATCCCTCTTCACACTTCTTAGTCCGATATCTTTGAGATGTCCTTACCATTGGAATTCCTTGAAGATAATTTTTCCTTGATTTCTATCGAGAGTATTCTTAGGTAACTTCAGTTATCTAAGATGTAATTAACTATAGGGGCTTGCCCCTATAGGAAGCTTTTCCCGAACCCAGCACAATATAAACCCTATTTAATTCCTTATATTAAATAGGGGAACTTGTCGGTCAATACATTGGTTTCGCAGACCAAACGGATGTCATAACTTTCTTTAGTTTATTTGATCGAGCCTCACTCTCAATTCTTGCGTTCATCCTTCGGGATAGATACATGAGTTGAGATAAAGCGCTCTTTCATCTAAACTATAAAAATTATGGGGTCAGTTTGACTTCATCTTTTTCAAAACTAAATTTTTTTTAACGTCCTTCCGAAGCGGGCAACGGGATTTCAATTCCGATGGCCGACAGCTTCTTACGGGCAAACTCCACACCAAAAATAGTGCCGACAATGACCTACATCAAAAGTTCCATGGATCAGAAAACATTTAGCAGGAACTTCATGGCCTGCGGGGATTTTGATTGTCACCTCATCAGTTTCAAGATCTCCTTCCCATTGGTACTGCATGTCTAACGTCTCGTGCTCCACGCTTCCTATGACTCACATATAGCACGTTTGAGACTGCTGTAGATCTCCACCTACAGTAACTATCATCTTGTCGTAGGAAAAATACATTGTTTGTGGTATGTTGACACCACAATTAAAATTGTTGAGGAGAGAGCAACCAAATATTACATTATAAGTCGATGGCGTGTCGAACACCAAAAAATCTTTCATGTTGGTCAACCAATTGTCAACTTCTCGCCAGGTGACAGAGAGTGCTATTACACTGAGTGCCTCTTTCGATTCACCAAAAAATCCGTACAATGGGCCGACTGGTGCAGTTAATTGGTCAATTTTCAAATTCATCTTCTCAAACACAGCCTGAAACAAAATGTTCCCCAAGCTATCAATATCAACTAGGATACTCTCTACCTAGTAGTTACTGATTAGTGTAGTAACAACATGGAATCATTGTAGGGATTAGTTAGGGGAAGATCCACATCAGTGAAAATGATTGGGGTATAAGACTTCCTTTTTGAGTAGCTGTCACATCATTGTAGTTCCTCAATTGACTCCTTTCTCGGTCAAGCCTAGGAAATGAATCACCTCCCAGTATCACTGGTACTATCCCTACTATGTAGATAACATTGGCTTGGGTAGGACTACATGATTTGTCACCTGTAGGAGCTTTACCCTTCCTCCAAGTGTGGGCTCCGAGGCTACAAACATCTTGAGCTTCTCGACTTAGATTAGCTCTTCCACTAGATTATGGAGGTGCCTGCATTCCTTCGTATCGTGTCTGTAGCCTCATTTATACTTGTAGTATTTATTGGGAAACCAAAGGGAAGCTCCAGTTTTCATTGTAGTTGTCTTTTGAATATGCTCCTTTTCCTCAATTTCGTTACGAGTTCCACCATAAAAAAATCTCAACGATGTAGGCTGGTCATCTTTAGGTCTCCCGTAGACCATCATTTGATCGATTGCTTCTGCGTCATTTTCATTCATCTTCTTTGTCCCTTCAGGACAAGTGATCTTTACGCTTTGGATGAGGGCCATCCTTCTCTCTCTATCCATCATCCCACAAGTTGTTCTTGCTCGATCATTAATCCGATTTTTTGCCTTTTGAAATTGGCTAGTTCATATACTTTGTGGACGAAATGTGATCGTTGGCTAAGTCCAAGGGTTTATCCGACGTCTCGGGTTTCTGTGAACCTAAAAAATATCTGAATTGCATGCTCTTCAGTCCTTGTGCTAGGGCACTTTAGCAACTGCTGGCTCTAGGTTCCACACCTCGGCATCTCCTTCTGGAACCTTGTAACATATGCTCGAAGACTTTTGTTTGGTCCTTGTTTCACACCTTTAGTTATTGCATGTATATTTTCTATGATGTAAAACTTCAAGTAGTGTTTATACCTATTTTGTGCTAAAAAAATTTATGGTATTAGAGAAATTATTTAACATCTCAACATTTGTACGACAATATATCACACACAAAGATAATGAGAAAGCAAAAGGAGGAGACACTATGAATTTTTAGTTGGAAAAATCTGGAGAGGTAAGAATCATAGGGCCTAGCTCAAATATAATGGTCCAGTATAAATTTGTAAGAACAAAGATAAACCTTTATTCCACAAAAGGGAAATGACTATAAGGTTTCTCAAAGTACAACATAGAAGCAATAACTGCTAGAAGTCATCACTAGTTTTTGATACACAATGTTTGATATGTTGTTGCACAATATTTAGAGCACTGTGTTGCTCCACAATCCATATGCGAAAAATTTTGTCACTCAATAAAGTGCTTTGTTGCCCCATAATGCCCGTTGTTACTCAGCAGGGTACATCGTTACTCCATAATGTTCGTCGTTACTCCACAGTGTTAGTTGTTACTCCACTGGATACTTTGTTTCTCCTCAAATTCCACCAATGATGGCGAGCATGGAGCAATTGACAGTTGTTGATAGCAGTGATGAGCAACAGTTGACAGATATGGAGCTCAGAAGTTATCACTGAGCCTTCAGTCTATAAAAACACATTAAATTGCTCATTCTTCTCCTTCTTCCCTCTTCTCTCTCTTAAGTGAAGAGAGGAGGTCTATTTATAGCCCTCATAGGAGAATTTTTATCTTTAGATGAATAAATACCATACCTACCCATTTGAACAACCCAATGTTGATTTCTCTTGACCAAAGAAGGTTTTTTGTTCATCAGATGGCCTTAATGACCTTGGAATCATGTTATCTTGGGCTGAATTATAATCATCTTCACACTCAATTCAAATATAGGCACACCAAATTTGGATTTTATTTGACCATCAAAATAACCAACCAAATCCTCTAAAAGTGGTTTAATGACTTGGTTTAGGCTTATCTAACTCATATTGGATAAATTTTGGTATCATTGGTTTGTCTTATCAAACAGATTAGTCAGACTATAAGTTTGTTAGAATCAAAGCTCTGGATGATATTTAATTTGAATCAGAACATTTCTTGCTAAATAATACTACCTCTAGATTCATGCCAAACACCTCGAGAGTCATAGCTAGTTGCACGTACACTAGCATTTCCCAATAGATCGTGTAGGCTCCATTGGGTAAATTTCTGTCTGGTTGATGTCATTTTTATATATTGTGATAGTGCATTTGTTAGCACATCTTTGGAAATATAGTATTCTACAATTTCTGATAATGGATTTATTTGTAGCTTTTTACCCTTACGATAGTGCATTTGTTTTGTATTACATCTTATGAATGTCGTTTTTTTCCTTTATGTCATAATACAATCTCATATTGCAAAACATGTTGAGAGTTGCCAAAACATTTTTAAGCTACTCAAACAACATCAAAACCTTCATGAGTTGTGTTTTCAGAGACAAAAAAAAAATTCCCTAAATAAGGATACATAACCTATTCTAAGTTGTTTATTGAAACATCTGCTCCACGACTATAACTTGTGAAGAATAATTTTGAACAAATTCCACTAAGGATTTTCTTACTTATCCTAGGTTGTTTAGCTGGAGCCTTTGCTCGATGATTGTAGCTTATATTGGAAAAGGTAATGTGAAATCTACTAAACATTTTTGACTAATCATAGGCTCTTAGTCGAAGCCTCTACTCAAGAACCATAGCCCGTTGTCGGCACTATTTTTGGTGTGGGGTTTGCCTGTAAGAAGCTGTCGGTCATCA
>NW_018165006.1:250204-263531 GCF_001263595.1 Phalaenopsis equestris | reverse complement strand
CATTCAATTGTTGAGATTTGGGGTGTTAGCCAATATTGGGGCTAATTGGGGGTTTTGGTCAAAGATGGTCAAATTGACCAAATTGGACCAATGTTTAGTAGGACAAAATAAAATTGGGAATATTTTGGATTTATTAAGATTTTTTGGGAATTTTTGGAATTTTTGGATTTTTGGGCCATGGAGGGGCATCTTGGTAATTTGGCCATTTTTGGAAATTTTTGTCAGTTTTGGCAAATTTAGATGTATTCAAAGTGTTTGGAATAAGTTTTGATCAATTTAGGGTATTTTGAAAAAAATTTAAGAATTTTGGCCAAATTTGGGTCCCATGTTAAAGCCTAGAAAATTGAGAAAAATATAAGGTGACCCGTAGGGAGTCTAAGAGAACATTTTACGATGCTAAAACTTCTGTTTTTAGTGATCTTTATAATAGAATAAATTCTAAAAGAGGTGAAAAATATATCTATAAACCAGCCAAACAAAGGGAAAAGAAAAGCAAAGATTTAACTCAAGTAAAGTGTGTTAAAGATGAAAATAAAAAAGTTTTTTTCTTAGAAAAAAAATATTCAACATGGGTAGTGAGCTATTTTGATAAATTTTTCATTGAAGTTCCTGAAAATATGAACGATCTTAATAATCTTAATATTGTTAATAATAATATGTTTTATTTTTATCATCGTATTAGTAAGACTGAAGTAGAGGAGGGTTTAAAGAAAATCAAGAGTGAAAACCCGTCATGTAAGAAGTCGAATTGATTCCCCTTAGGACCAATTAAACCCAAAATGAGGTACCAAAAATGTGATGTATTTCTTGAGTCTAGGACATACTTTGTAATGGACCATAATTTTTCTTGGATATATGGTTGCAATCACATTCAATAATGGTGAAAAGCAACCTTTTGTTATTTTTTGATTCATTAACCCACAATGGGGAGGTGTTTACATTAGTCTGTAAAGCGGTTAAAAATATTTCTTTCCAGAAAATATAATCATTTTTGTATTCAAACAAAAATTATTTGTAAAAAGGAAAAAAATTATAGTTTTATTGTCCAAATAAAAATGAGTACATCAATTATTGAGACTAAATTGAAGTAAAATACATAAAACAAACCTAATGGTGCAAAAGTGATGACTGAACACTGATAAAGATGAAAAATAAACAATTAGTGCAGCACCACTGTGTTTACTAATGATAATACTGCAAAGATTTTTTGCATTTTAGGTTCATAGAAGTTTCTTTCCATCTTGGTTCATCTTGAAAGTTCATGACTTGATGATGATAGGGACCACATATGGTCACCCCCAGATATGCACAAGTTTGTTGCGTTGAGGTACTTTTCCAGCGGCTTTGAGACTTCACAAAACCATGTCCCTAATGGAGATAGGTTGAGGTTTTACACTTTGATTGAAGCAATTAGCAACCCTTTGATTGTATGAAGCTACTTTGAGGAGGGACACTTTATTGATTTTTGGGATAAGATCCAGTTTTTTTCAGATTTTTCATCCTTCACATCAGGATTGAAACCTTGAACCCAAAGGCTTGAGATTCTGATATCTATGGGGATAACTGCTTGTGTCTCAATATATAGATTGCACGATGTTTTTCTAGTAGGAGTATTTGATGTGATGCAATAAGCTAGAGAAAATTAAGTAGCTCCTCAACTCATTGCCCCCTAACATTTCCATGAAGAGTTATTAGACCCTTAAGGATGGTATGGCCGGTGACTTCAGTTAGCTTATTTATCTAGGGATGCCTATAATTGCATGCAACGATTGGATGTGGTCTTTATAGAAAGATGTAAAGACCTTCTTAGTGATCTGAGTCTCATTGTTAATAATGATTTTAGCAAGAATATTGAAGTGACGTATGATGTTCTTCCACACTAATTATTTGGTACTTGTCTCCATGATCTTAGTTAATTTTGTAGTTTCTAACCACTTAGTAAAGTAATAGACAACCAAAATAACATACTTTTGCTAATCCGTAGCCATAAGAAGATGTCCCATTGTGTCTATCCTCCATTATGCATACAACTAGGGGCTTCAAAGAGACGCAAGCTCTATCAGAGGCATGTGTGTTAGACTGGAATGGAACTGACAACTCTCACATTTTTTGAGTGAAATCTTGTTCATCTTTCTTCATAGTTGGCCACTAATATCTCTATCTTATTATCTTGAGAGCGGGAGGCCTTCCTCCAAATTTTTCACCACATATCCTAACACAAACTTCTCATAGCCCACAATCAGCATCAATCAGAGAAAGACACTTGATGTGTGCACTAGTGAATGCTCTCTTGTAAGTTTCACTATTATGACGGTGAAATTTACTGCTTTCCTCCTGACCAGGAGGGCTTTATTTGCAACCTGAGGATGTACTCCATTTTGAAGGAAGGGAATTATGGGATCTATCCATGAAGGTTCGTTCATCTCCTTGACTTCAAATCCTCAACTATTGGTTGCGAAGATTAGGGTTAGTTTATTGAAGATTATTTAAGTTCCCATAAGGTTAAAATTTTTTTAAGTCACCCATTAACCTTAGAGAATTAAATCTTTTGATCAATCTCACTTGGGAAATTATTACCACTCTTTCACAAATCCCTTAGATAATTCTTTCCTTGGTTCATGTAGAGCCTATTAGGTATGAGTTTCATCTTGAAATGAAGGTAGGGTTTATCTCTTAAAAATTGTCAATTAAAAAAATAATTAAAATTGAAACTTCAAAACAAAATCATAAACTAAAATTAAACTAATTAAAATTATTAAAATTGAAATTAAGTGAAACACATTAAAATTTTAAATTAACCCAAAATCAAAATTAATAAAGTTTAAATTCAATTAGAATGGAATCACAAACAAAAAAAAAAATTATAATAACCAAATTCACCAAAATCGAGACCACATATTCAAACTCTCAAGCAAAATCCAAAATTAAATAGAAATAAAATAAGATTCATCCATAAATCAACATCATTAAAATCAACTTCAAAAAATTCAAAATCCATTAAAAAAATCAATTTCAACAAAATCAATATAATTAAATCCCCTAAAAATTGATTTCAACCAAATTAATAAACTTAAATCCATTAAAGATTAAATTCAATAAAAATCAATATAATTGAATTTAATGAAAATTAAATAATTAAAATAAAACACAAAATTATGATAATCAAATCAAAATAAAAAAATCAAAGGAACTTAAAAGCAACTTCACTAATCTTAAGATCAACATTCTAAATTTATTGAAGCTATAAAAATCCAATTAACTAAAATTAATTAATAAAATTAACATGAGGAAATTTAAAATCAAACTACTAAAACCATGAAAATAAAATAACCAAAATACCAATAATTTTCTTTTTCTTTTGAGATCACCAACTTTAAAATTAAAATTAAACATAAAAAATAAAATCAACTCTTCACAAAATAAAATTCACCAAAATCAAACTCAAATTAAACAAAAATCAAGTCAAACCACTAAGATTTCATTACAAAATCAAAATGTCACCTAGCCAAATGCCAAGCCATCCAAATCAATTCATCATGAACCATACCAAGACATGCTAAGGGCGCATTTGTTTTGGTTGTGACTGTATGAAATCTTAGTTCAAAAGCTGCTGTGAAAAATTTACTATTTAAAAGCTGGTGTTTCGGAATCAGTTGATCTGTTTGAAAAATTCTGTTTTGAAAGTGTTGTATGTGGATAAATGTCTGAAATATCCCTACACTCATATTATATAGAATTCATAGTTTCTATATATGTATGCATTTCTCGTATTTAACTACATTTTATTAAACAAATATAAATACAAACATAAACTCAAAATGTTAAATTTTAGAATCAAGAGGGTGCTAATTTTTAGAAGTAACATTTTTCCTAAAATTTATTCTCTTAATTTTAGGTGTGCATAAATGTGAACAGTAGAGTTAAGGTGTTAGATATGTAAATATATAGGACTTATGATGCATGTATACAACAAAAAAATCATTACAAATATAATAAAACCTACTTATTAATGTCATATTTTATTTTATTTTCTTTTTAAGCATGCAAATATTTTTAATATTATATTTTTATATTATAATAATAAAAATAAAAAAACCTAGTATTAACTCACAAATGTCAGATGATATCTTCATTTTATTCACTCCCTTAGTGTTATGATAATGCCCATAATATATTTATGTAAATTATATTCATTAGACTACAGTAAATTAACTGTCATAACAGGAGAGAGAATAGAAAATTTGTGGTTTGGGAATAATTAATGAGACAAAATACACTTCCATGCCAAGCCAACAAGTAACCCAACAAGCAACCTAAGTTCACTCCCTCCAAAGCAAGTCAAACCTCAACATGGCCTCCTTTCCAGTGCTCCTCTCTGCCCATGTTCAACTTGGCTTTGGTTTTGCTAAGATTTTGAGCACCTTAATTGACCAAATGACGGCCACAAAAGCACCGTAAATGGAGTGTCTAGCTCACACAATTGTACGTGTCCAAGTAATATGTGTTTTTAAGGGAGCACCACATATCATTCATACCAGGAAGCTTGTTAAGAATTTGATTTGGAAGTTTCAAAGCTATAGTTTGCTATCTATTCAAGTCTAGTTGGACGAGATAGAAAAACAATCAAGAAAAATTCTAAGTCTAGCAGTTTCTGAAGAGAACAAAAAAAAAAAAAAAAAACACGGGTGAAAGTTCTTTTGTGTTTTTTCAAGATTGATGAAGATCATAACTCTGTGTTTTAGGTGAGGTAATTAAATTGATTTCATACAAATTCCTCTTTCATGATTGTTGTCAACCAAGGATATTAAGTACTTCTTAAGCTTATGCCTACGCCTCAAGAAGATTTGGAATTCTCCCAAGATAACTTTCACCTATATTAATGTCTTCCCTAATAAATTTAGATCCCCTTTAATCAGTGTAAGATCCAGAATAAAATATTCTTATTTTATTCAGACCTTGTGATTAACCCAATCGTTCCACTATGCTTCTTCCAAAGTTGTAGATCATGATAGATTTTAGCATCCTAACTGGACAGGTTAGGAGTAAACAAAGGTCAGAAGGTTAATCAACAACTTGTATCAAATTAAAGCGCACAAAATGATACGAGAAATCACGAATAGTAAAAAGTTCAAGAAATCCATCTAAAAAACCACAGAGAAACAAAAACATGTCTAGCTACTCATGACTCGAGAGAGAAGGAAAGAAAAATTTCTTGAAATAAAACCTGCAAGAAATATTTTTATTGAGATAAGAATAACTTACAACCCTTTGAACTCTTCTTTTACAAGAATAAAACCCAATTTCTTTCACAAACCTCTCTTAGGAAAATAGGAGAAAAAAATCTGAGAGGAGAAAAGAAATCTCTCTGTAAACCCTAGCCTTCTCCAACAATAACCAAAGAAAATGTTTTATAGCATGGATTCAAAAATACATCCCAAATTTGTCTGAATCTAGCACTACAGAGTTTCTAAATTAGAAAATACATGCTGACGTGACCATGTCCGACCTGCGGCGTAATTAAACCACATCCTTGGGATAGGCATCATGATCATGCCACAATTCGACATAGCTATGCCGAGTGCTCCATTGTGTAGGCCTTCTTAACATATTGGGTGTGACCATGCCCAAAATTGGCAGACCACACTGCTCAAGTGGCGTGGCCATGCCAGTTCCAAGAGTGGTTATGCCGGTCTAGATTTTCTTGCAATTCCTTATTTTTCTCCGATTTTTATGCTGGTCATTCTATAACCTGAAAAATACAATCAAACCTTCCAAAAGTGTAAAATAATGTATTTAAAGTGAAAAAATTTTGGAATTAAAATATAAAAAGTATGAAAATTTAATGCATGTCAATCCTACCAAACTTTACCCATTACTTTCCCTCAAGTAATCCCTTTACCATGCTAAAATTTTCAAGGAGATATAACACCTTTCTTTCATTCAATTCTTTATCTATTAACATAGGGGAAGTGAAAATTTTATTAAGGTTACATGATCTTTATTTCAAGTTTAGGATTTCTTTGAATATTGCAATCTTATACTTATTATGATTAGTCTCCTATACAAACATAAGAATTCTTTCTCTTTTAGATTGATAGGGCATATGATTTCCTTCTCCCTCACTAAAAGTGATTAAGCACTTAATTCTTATCACAACTGAAGCTTCCTATTAACTTTTCATGAATTTAGAGATTCTCTAAGATTTTTGGTAAAGTTATGGTAAATCATTTAACATAGGAAAGAGGTTAGAATATCAAAATTTTGGTTTTAAAAGTACTTAACCTCAAGCTTCTTCTCCAGGCCATTCATTTACTTCTTAAATAGAAAATATGGACATCATGCAACATTGAAAAGTGGTTGGAGCATCACATAGTCCAAATGGCATCCTCCTAGAGACAGAAGTTCCATAGGGGCTAGTGAAGGCGGTCTTGTCCTACTCCTAAGAGTCTATAGGGATTTGGTTATATCTTGAATATCCATCTAGAAAGCAGTAGAAAGGGTGCTCTGCTAACCTATCAAGCATTTGATCCATAAAAGATAGAGGAAAGTGATCTTTCATAGTGGCAACATTCAACTTACTATAGTCAATGCAAATACTCCATCCTATAACAATCCTTGTGGGAATCAATTAAATCTTCTCATTCTTCACAAGCAAAGAAAGGGGTAGAAAAAGCCAGCATTAAGCCACTTTGGTACACCGTGGATTAGACTGACCCAAACACTATTGGAGATGGGGTAGATAATGTCAGTATCAAACCACTTTTAGGATCTCCTTCTTTACTATCTCCTTAACGATGGGGTTTAGTCTCCTTTGTGAGTCAACTCTAAGCACATGTCCCTCCTCCATTAGAATTTTATGTGTACACGGGGATGAGCTTATTCCTTTGATGTTAGTTATTGTCCACCCAATTGCCCATCTAAATGCTCTAAGCACCTTCATGAGCTTGTCATCTTGCTCCACAGTCAAGTCAGCAAATATGATCACAGGTAAGGTCAACAACTCTCCTAAGTAGGCATACTTTAGGTGAGCGGGCAAGGCTTTCAGTTCTAGTTTTGGGGCTATCTCTATAGTTGGTGCTAAGGGTTTGTTGTGCAAATTCAAGTCCAAGTGTTCGGACCTCTCCACAAACCTACTAGAGTCACCCTCTACAAGCATAACATATTCAACACTAGATTTCTCAATCTCATCCTCATGCACCTCATGCTCTGCTGGGTCATCTTCCCAAGTTTCAGAAAATTGACTAGTCACCACCCCATCCACTAAGTCAACCTTAATCATCACTTGGAACTTGTGGAAATCTCATAAACTTTATGACATCAATAGTTTCATCTTTATCTTTCACCCTCATGGTAAATTTCCCTTATTGTACATCGATCATTACCCTATCGGTGGCTAATAAGGGTCTTCCTAAAATTAGGGTTTATTCTTATCCTCCTCTATGTTTAAGACTACAAAATTAGCATGTAATATAAAGCTTCCGTCCTTAACTAACACATCCTCAATGATACCCATCAGAAAGGCAAAGGATTTCTCAGCTAACTGTAGGGTCAAAGTAGAGGGTGTAGTTTCTCCTAATTCTAGTCTCTTGAAAATTGACAGTTGCATCACATTTATCCCCAAAAATTTCTATCATATTGCTCATAACATAGTGAAAATACCATGGTACTTCATATTTTCAGGTAACGTCTTGTGCAAGATTGAACTACACTCTTCTATCACTGTCTCTCCATTCCTTAATTTCTTTTTTTTAGTCAACACATCTTTAATTTTACATACCTAGGTGTTTGTTCTAAGGCTTCAATAAAATTAATGTTTATGGTAACTTTTGGAAGACTTAGAAACCTAGAAAATTGCTGATCCAATTTTTGCTATTGCAACCTCTGAGGGAATGGGGGTGGAAGTCTCTCAGGTTCTTTCTTCATAGAGGTTTGAGGTTTTTAGTTTCCTTAACATGTCTTTCTTCTTTCTTTTCCAAATCACATTCCACATCAATGAGGGCGTTCACAATATTTGAGTTTCATCTAACTCCCTACCACTCCTCAATTTCACAGCTTGCACTTGCTCCTTTCCTTTCTTCTTTGGGTTTACTTCAATGTTACTAAGGAGCGATCCTAGGTTCTTATGGTTGAAACTGCTCACTAGTTTCCCTCATTGTCTCTCAATGTTTTTAATTGCTAGCCCATGAAATTGTGTTATCAAATGTAATTGTCTCACCAACTCCTCCAAAGTGGTTATCTTTTGGTTTTGATTTGGGTTAAATCCAGGGGGTGTGTTGGTCTTTGTCCTTGGTAAAATTGGTTTTTTTCTCCTTCCCCTAGATTGACTTGGTTATTGTTGTTCCACTACAAGTTGGGGTGTTGTTTCCATTCAGGATTGTAGATGTTTAGATATGGGTTGTTGGCATGGTTCTGGTTTTCTATGGCTTTCAGAGCTTCTAAGGCTGAGGTGGTTCTCACAAAGTCTCATTTCTAAACTTCTCTACCTTGGGTTGGACCTGTAATGTATTGGCAATGAGAGTATCCAATTTCTTGGATATGACAGCTTAGTTAGCTAAGATATTCAGGACATCCATGCCATGCACATAGCTACCCTTTTGGGTTGCAACCTCTCACCAGACCATTGAAAGTGATTGGTGACAACTCCTCAATCAAATCATATGCCTCTTCATAAGGTTTGGATATTAGTATAATTTCTGCAATAGCATCTATGAGGGACCTAAAAGAACCTAAAAGTCCGTTATAGAAGGTTAGGATAATGAGCCAGTTGGGTAAGGCATGGTTGGGACACCTCCTAAGCAATTCCTTAAATCTCTCCCAGGCCTTATAAGTTGTTTCCCCTAAAGTTTTAAGAATGATGTGATGTCATTCCTAGGTTTAGTAGTTTTGGAAGGAGGGAAATACTTGTCTAAGAATTTTTAAGCTAAGTCATTCTAAGTACTGATGGATCTTGAGCCTAAAGAGTTCAACCACACTTTGGCTCTATCCCTCAGAGAAAAGAGAAAAAGCCTTAGTCTAACAACATCACTGAGAACACCGTTATACCTAAATGTAGCACACGGTTCTAGAAACTTTGCTAAGTTTATATTTGGGTCTTTAGTGGTCCCTCTCCTAAAATGGTTTTGCTGAACCATTTGAATCATGATAGGTCTCAGTTCAAAGGTATTGTCTTCTACTGTAGGGTAATTGATACACATGTGAATCTCCTCAGCAGTGGGATTAGAAAAGTCCCTAAGAGGTCGCATGTTTGGGTCCAGATGGTGAGCCATTCCTACAGGTGTTTCAGGGGTGCTGAGTGCTCTTCTACGATGTCTAAAAGTCTGCTAAATTTTAGGGTCAATCGGTGCTAAGTTAGTGCATGCACTCCTACACATACATTAGAAAAAGTGAAAGTGAACTCATACAATAGTAATCTAGACTCAAAGAAAAAGGCTCAAAAGAAAAACACAACAACTGACTCCAAGCAACACACACAAGAGTCATTTCATACACAATCACAATCAACATGTACAAACTCAAACAAATGCAAGAAAATGAAATAAATAAAAACATTATTTTTTTTGGGTTTTTAGCTTTTTGCTCTTTTTTTCAGTTCCTGCAAAGAAAAACACAAAACAATACAAGTGCTCGCATGAATAATGAAAAGAACAAGAAAAAAAACTTCAGACACAAAAATTAAAAATATAAACAATACTAAATCTAGATTTCTAGCTATTCAATTACATTTTTTCTTTGTTTCAAAACTTTTTCTAAGTGCAGCTGCGCTAGCAACGGTCGCAAAAACTTGATGCTGCAAAAGCACCACGAAGCGAGCGGCCACTTCACGTAAGTATACGTGTCCAGGTAATATGCAATTTTAAAGGAGTACCACGATCATTTCCATGAGGAAGCTTGTTAAGAAATCAATTAGAAAGTGTCAAAGCTATAGTTTACTAACTATTTAAACATAGTTTGGCGAGATCAAAGAATAATCAAGAAAAATGCTAAATCTAGCAGATTTCGAAGAAAACATGGGTTAAAGTTCTTTTGTTTTTTTCAAGATTGATGAGGATAATGCCTCTGTGATTTAGTTGTGGCACTTGGCTTCATTTTTAATCTCTGCGATGTAGCACACGTGGTAGCTTATTATTGGATTCCGCATGTAGAGCTACCTGGACAGAAAATTTTTTCGCACCCTCAACACAAAAAAGGGAAAAAAAAACTAAAGTTGGGGTAGCTCATTTATCCCAGCAGATATCACAACTGGTAACAATCTACATCAGTATTACTTCAAGTGTTCGTATTGCTCTCCATGCATACCCAAAAATGCCAGATGTTGTCAAGCTATGCTACTTAATTATAATAATTTTTTAAGAAACACCCTCTACTTATTTGCCGTAGAACTTCTGGAGGATCGAAACAAGCAAGAGGCTTTCTTCACATTACTCCCTGAATGGAGGATTCTTTACCTCTATTATTTCTTAGAGAGTCAAACTAGTTAGATGACATGCATATATATATATATATATATCACAGATCGTTCTTATATATATATGTATTTACATGTTGCTACTATCACAGAATGACTATTTGTAGTATTTGACATTTCTATTGTAAACTATGACTTGAGTGTACAATTTTTGACATTTCATTATTGTGGATTTCGTGTTAAACTACTTTCTTTGTCCATAAGTTAAGCATTTACGTGTATTGAGAATAACATGTTCTTTTGAAATACGTTTTACCTTATTCATTTAGGATAACATGGCTTATTGAAGCCATTTCCCAACACGAGATATCACCTCCCTAACTTTGAGCGCAACATTTAAGTTATTAGAAGGAGGAATTAACTTCAACAAAAACCACTCATCATTACGTAGTGTCATCAAGCAATCATTTGATGTATGGAAAAAGAAGCGGGTCATATTCTAAGATATATCTACATATTCTTTCAATAAATAAGTGAAGATAGTTATTGCAATGATTGTGCTTTATAATTTAATACGGAGGCATCAACATCAAGCCTACCATTGAAATCAATATCATCAAAATCTTAGTTCGAGATGATATTGATTTCAGGGTCTTAGATGATGACTCTACCTGCATTCCTGAGAAAGCTAACCAACATCAAGCCTGACCATTGTTGCAAGAAGAGGAATGTAGGACAAACAAGTATGACACTTCCGAGGGACATGGCGTCGTGGAGATGTTACAGTTGAGAGAGAGGATTAATGATTATTTGGTGAATGAAACAACTTTTCTTATATAACACCACCTAGTAATTTTTGTAGTTGACAATTTATACTTCATCTATAAGTTTTTCTCTAGGTGTATTTTTTCATAATTTGTATAGCAACCTATGTTGTACCACTCTTTTTTATGTACCAATAAACTGTAATTCTTGATTTTAAGTTTGCTTATATATATATTTTCTGAATTTCTCCAATGCTGTATAAACTTAATTTTTTTTTAGTTAGAGCAAAATTGTATTATAATAACAGGAAATATGAGCTCAAGATCATCAAACACTTCAAAGGTTTCACTCTGTTATTGTGGCGATAGGTGTGTTCAACATCAGTCCAGGAAGGAATGCAACTACGGAAGAAGATTTTATTCTTGCCCCAGAAAGATGACTTATGTAGACTGCATCTAATCTTGTTGGGTTGATGACAGTGATGAGGTACCTCCAGACCATTTTCAGTCGAGGAGAGATGCAGGGATGGATAGGAGATTGCCCCGAAGACATGATCATGAGGATTTCAAGACATATCATTATGGGCTAGTTGATTACCGTTGTTTCCCTTATTATTGTAGTCAATTGCGTCAATAACTAATCCATTTTTATGTATTAGAATAGTTTGGACTGGATTGTTAGTTTTTTTAGCAGTAAGACATCTTTCTGTTATTTAGTTTTGAATATTCTAAAAAATTGCACTTATTTTAATATATTACATATATAAGGACAAAACAACCTTTCTCATCAGAAATAACAACAACACAACAAATCTCCCAAACAGACACATGCTACTTCATCAGCAGCTTTCTGATAGCTCCTAAAAATCTGCTTCTCCAAAATCAGCTTTACAACGACATCTTGAAAAAGCAACAGCACCCCCAGACACACCTAAGATAAGCTACATGATGAGCTTTCTAAAGTTATATCTTTCTTTTGTCTCAATACACCTAAAATAAGGATGTTTGGCTGTTGATGCTCCAATTGCAACTTCAAAATTTTTGTTTTCTAACATAGCATTTTTTAGCAGCTTATTATCCTATAATCGATGGTTTTAATCTCAAAACAATCTATAAAATATATTACTTATATTTTATAAAAAATATATAATAATTTTCAAACGTAACTATCGATACAAACTATGATAAATTCGATCAAAAATAATAAAAAAATGATAAAATATTGACCTATTCTAAGCACCAAATGTCATAATATCATATCACATTCCATCACTATCTATTCATAAATAAATAAAAGACACATTTTCTTAAACGTAATTATTTATGTTATTAAAAAAAATCTTTACATTTGAATCACTTAAAATATTGAATATAACATTTTAACCACAATTTTTCATCACAATGACCTTCCTTTACCAATCAAGAAAGCTTTTAGTTAGAGTTTTGGGTGGTTAAAATGTAATATTTAAAATTTTGAATAGTTAAAATATTAAAAAAAATAAAAAAAACACAACTTAAAAAGTCATTTTATGCCATAAAAAATAAAAAAATGGCTCCTAATATGAAGAGTATTATAGATCTTTATCATATACCAAATAAAATATAACTAAAATTTTGACCAAAAAAAAAAAATCATCAAATACCAAATCAAAACCTTCAGACAGCCCGACATTTGTTGCGCGCAGTCACAACATTGCGAATTCAATATTAATCGCCGGCGCATTCAGCGTCGCAATCTGCTCATACGCGGCCAGCGAAAGCGCCATCGAGGTCCTCTCCGTCGACTGGCGCGACCCCAGCCCGTCGGCCTCATCGACAACGGTAACCACCACGGTGGCGTCGCTGATGCAAGCCGCCGGAGTACTAGAGCTCAGGCAACGCACAACATACCTACGGCCGCACGATGCACCGTTGTCCCATATACCGGTTCCGGCGGCTGCGAAAGCTGCGTCGGCGGGTAACGGCGACCGGTTGTCGCCGTAGCAAGCTGTTGGGAGGTACGGCGGGGTATAAGAGGCGGCTGTTCCGACGTCGGCGGCTGAGAAGGGGAGGAGGAAGAGGGAGGGGAGGAGGAGGAGGAGGAGGATGAGGGGGGGATGCATCATGAGGAGGAGATTAGAAATTCTGTCATTTGGTTATTGGGATTAAATTTGGTTTT
>NW_018165006.1:248933-250104 GCF_001263595.1 Phalaenopsis equestris | reverse complement strand
TTTTCTTGAGAGAGGAGATGAAATCGAGTTTGTTCTTTGTAAAACATTTGATTTTTTATTGTGAAAATTTTTTGGGGGCGTGGTTTCGTAGTTTTGTCCCGTTTTCGGGTTTTTCCACGTTAAAATATCGCGTGTTTTTTAATTTTGAAATTTTGTGCTTCTGTTCATAAGTTTCTTCCGTTTTTTCGAATCTACGTGATCCTATTATGTGTTGTGGTTTTGATTTCTAATCGAGTCTAAGCCTATGAATTTGGAAGAGGATTCTTCCAAGTTCTTTTCTGGAATTTTGCTCAACATAAATCAGTGCAGAATTGGTTATTAAATACCTGATATGTTGGATGCCATAATGTTTGTGAAATTACACCACTTATGCAAGAGCAAAGCTCAGAAAAGAGAGAGAGAGAGATTCTAGAATTTTATGGCTTAAGGAGTGTAATATATGAACTGTATAGTTTAGATCTCATATCTTGAAATTTGTTACTTAAATCTCAATCTTGACCTCTTATATAGGAACTTATAAGTTTGGATTGATATTGATTACATTATATGCTCAATCAAAGAAAAGAAAAGATACAAATTTATCAATTATGTAGTTTATCCTGTACTGTAATATGATTCCTAGTGTTGAGTTTCTATCCGACCGTACAAATAATTTTTGACACTTGTGATGACAATTAGTTGTAATCAGTTTGCCAAGCTGACAGAGATACAGCTCAAGAACTGAGTTGTTGAGTTGCTGCTTATCCTTTGATGAGTGTTTTGTTAATAAATTGTAAAATTGATTATAGCATTGTGTTGACTAGTTAATTCACCCGGTTGGGTGGGCTGACCTGGCTTGAATTAAGCCACATATTAGCATTGCCCCTTAAGAGAAAACATGAAAATAATCTAAGTTTAACAACATTGTGAAAAATTCTATTATATTTAAAGATCTAACAGATTTCTAAAAAACTAGTTATATACAGATAATGATCTATAGGTGAAATCCAAACTAAGAATTTTGAACTATTTGAATTATGAGCAGTTTTAGTTTAAATTTTTTCGGCTTGAATAGTTGGTCTATTGATATTTTTGTGCACTCATCTACTAAAGGGTTGGCAAAATGTCTAATTGGCCTAGGTTGATCAGCTTCGTTTTGGTGATTTGTGATATTTTCAAATTGTTTTTTTTT
>NW_018165006.1:248414-248833 GCF_001263595.1 Phalaenopsis equestris | reverse complement strand
ATTTTGTCAATCTCATTCGGTTGGGTTGTTGCCTCTTGAGAGACTCGTGTCTGAGGCAACCTTTGTGTCTGCTGTGGATCTTATTGTTGACATGTGTCTTGGTTACCTTCAGAGTTAAACCCCAAAGTTTAGATATCACGCCCTCGTCAGTAATCATTTAATTTTTTGAGAATTCATTCAATTTAATTCATCGTTTGGGAGATGAACCACACTCTCAACTGTTTTCCATAGCGATTAGTTAAACTATTCCTATGAACTTGTTTGCTCCAGACCTAAGTTATCGCGCACCCCCGCCCCGTTTGGTTTATTGAGCCTTTGCCTAGGTTGGGTTTGTTACTTTTGCTAAGTGCAGATCTTATCAAAACCTGCCAGGGCCACAATTGGGGACTTTTTTTGTGAGATGATTTGCTCCACACTCC
>NW_018165006.1:245890-248314 GCF_001263595.1 Phalaenopsis equestris | reverse complement strand
ACCGTATAGGTTTTAGTTGGTGGTCAGCTGATGTGAGGGCGTAGACCTTAGTTTTTTTTTTTTTTTACAACAATTAAATTTATAAATTTATTAAAATTAGATGATATATAACAGGGTGAGTTGTATAATAACACTTATATTTACGGTATTTTTATTTTATTCTGCATGGAGTTAATTAAACATGAAAAAATAATTTATGAAAAGGGATGTTGACTTTTTACAATTATACCATATAAATGTTTAACGTCACGTTAGTGATTTATCTATTTTGAGTTAAGAAAAAAAGACGTTTTTATGCATAACTAGGTTGATATATAAATAAAAATTGAACTTTATGTGTTTGATATTGTTGAATCCTGAAATGTCCTTCAGAAATACACGCTTCAGGAGTTAGAGCAGAGTGGAGAAGGAGGAAGAGAGAGAGAGAAGAAAATGGTTAGGAAATTCTCAGTAGAGAGACTGAGAAAAATTCCACAGACCGGGGTCCCTTTATTCGTCTTTTTGCACCATATTTATAGGGGCGTACTTGTACAATTATAGAAAGAAGAAAAATGTTATAAAAATCACTCTTAATGCAATCAATGTGCTGATTTAATACTAAATTTCTATTACAATTTAAATTTGAATACGACAGTAGCCAGCTAGTCGACCTGTTTTGGTTCGGTCAGCAAAAATGATGGGCTTCGTGGCAGTCATTTCTACCAAGGTATAAGTAGTTGATCGGCTGCTTGCGTTCACTCAGTTTTTAGGGAGCTTCGACGGTTGGGACTGTGAATAGGCCCGCTGACCCAATTTGTTGACAATGGATGTCGGTGGACTTGATCAGTCTGTTGTTCTTTCATATGACCGGTTCAGATTAGGCCTCTTGAATTTAATGTCTCGATCGTTGAGCCATTGTCTTTAGCCATTTGAGTTATTTAAGACTTGTGCCGACAATTTTGATATGTACATATTAGTTCTTTTAGTTTTCTTGCTCATTGAGAGTGACAACTACGATAAGAATTGAAAAATTATTAAATAATCAATAGAATCAAAATTATGAATTGATTGAACAATTGACTTCCCTTTGGGTTTCGTGCCTAGTGTGCTCTATAAATAGAATCATAAACTTGATGTTACATCCTTTGTTGCCAGTTTTTCCAGATACCTGAGGTACATCATGGTTAATGGTACAAGTCGGGTGTGGATTCCAAAACTCTGGCAAATGCGGGCTTCCGGATACCGACCCCAGTAAATAAGAAGAAAAGTGTGAAGAAAGAAAAATGTTCGAATCCCGAACCTATTTTGGTCAACCTAGTCGACTCGTCAGATGGTGCTGAGGGACAGTCTCCAAAAAATTTTATTAGGAAACTTTGGTGCTTGAGCATGATGTGAACATGATTCATAAAGTTCAGCAAGTCTTTTTCACTGAAGGTGCCGAGGAGATCAAAAAATGGGGCTGAAGGGAGCGGCGATCATCATCTCTCCTCAGTCAACACTGCAGGAAGGCAGGGATATCTTGTCACACTGAAGGTGACGACCTAGCAGGTCACCTTAGGCGTGGGGTGAATTATGTTATCTAACGATTCATCCACCATGGTTTGATCAACCCCAAGTTCTCCAACTCAGAAGAGTTCTCTACCCTAATTTTGAGAAAGTCAGAAAAAAATTCCGAAGAGGATGGCATGGGCGGCGAAGAAGGATCGGCCACCTGCTAGGGTCCTGTTATATGAAGAATTTGCAATTCTTTACTCATTTTCTTAGCGAAAGTCATTCGTAACTTCTTTCAAATACATGAGGGATACTTTTTAGTTTCTTTGCTTAATTTGGATAAGTTGTGATTTGATTGATCATGTGCTCATTTTGTGAGTCAATCTGTCGTATGAGTCGACTGGCCAAGGTATTTTATTAATCTCATTCGGTTGGGTTTTCACCTATGGAGAGACTCGTGTCTGAGGCAACCTTTGTGACCTGCTGCAGATCTTATTGTTGATGTGTGTCTTGATTACCTTCAGAGTTAAACCCCAAACTTTAGATATCACACACCCGTCGGTCATAATTTAATTTTTTGAGGATTCATTCAATTTAATTCATCGTTTGGGGGCTAAACCACACTCCCAACTGTTTCCCATAGCTATTAGTTAAACTATTCCTACAGATTTGTTTGCTCCAAAACTAAGTTATCGCGCACCCCCGTCCCGTTTGGTTTATTGAGCCTTTGCCTTGGTTGGGTTTGTTCCTTTTGCTAAGTGCATATATTATCAACACCCGTCAGAGCCACCATTGGCGACTTTTTTGTGAGATGATTTGCTCTATGCTCCATCGCTAATCTTGTCGCTAATGAGCGGATAACCATCTTCGGAGACCTAACCTTCTCAACTTTAGAGGCTTGGAATTGTGATGGAAAGGTGGAGCATGTAGCCAATCAATATATTGTAACTGACC
>NW_018165006.1:239745-245798 GCF_001263595.1 Phalaenopsis equestris | reverse complement strand
ATATATATATATATATATATATATATATTTGGCGCACCTATGTTATGGGAGTTCTAGAGTCAATAGTCGACTGTCTTCAGCGATTCGCTCGGTCGGGTCAAGTTCCGAAAATTGTAATATCGTCATTATAACATCTCCTCTATAAATAAGGAGATTTTTTATGAATAAGATGTATTTCAGTTCATTTCAATTTTTATTTTTTGAAGGAGTTGCCACTTTTTCCATCATCATATACTTCTCATTTCTGAGTAATTCTTTCTTTTGGATAATGTGAATGATTAAGAAAAGAGAGGAACAAAAAATGCATGACTAGACAAGGGTGGAAAATTAAGAGAAAGAACATGGAAAACTTCTGTTCGACAAACCTCGCTAGGATAGGTCAAACATATACGTCCAAACAAAGATCAGACCAAAATAACTTGTGTCAAATATCTATGAAAGAATATCTACAAAAGCTACCCACAACCAGAGATTCGGACTAGTTTGCTTAGTTGGGATCTATAATGCTCCTAAAGGGGCATATCTCACTTCATTAACTACATTTGGAGGACTACCAAATAACACTCTTAATCCAGGGAGTTTTTCTTATATTTGTAATGTTGGCTAGCACATGGTTATCAAAGGATGGTTATTTCACATGAGAATGCTCCGGTGCTTTCAAAGCTCCCACTAAGCCACAGGGTACGGATTGAGTCTCTCACAATCCCCCATGGGTAACGGACTCATCGACATACAAAACCTGCAAAATAATTGAATAATCCTAATGGAAAATCTCAATATGATGAAGCACATCTAGGTCATAAGGGCAGAGGATAAATTGTTGTATCCCAATTAGGTGGTAGTTCATCAGTGTTCAAGCCGTCAAGATGATACTAATAAAGACAAGATGAAAGATAAAGCTCAAAGTGGGTAGTCACAGGAAGGAAGAAGTAATCCCTAGAAGTTAGAGGAAATCGTGTCAGGGTACTATGAAGCCATCATCCCAAGTTACCCGGACACTAAGTTTACCTGGTCGTGAAGGTAATCAACCAACACAACAAAATATCCCCAATTAGCAACCTGTGAATTGCCTTGTCTGCGGGAGCCTTGGTAGCCTTATGGTCAAAGGAAAGAAACCCTTTCTTATGAATATTTGGTAGAGCTCCAAGGGATGGGACTCAAACCCGTCAAAGTGGTAAGGATGTCGGTAGGAAGGAAGAGAAGGGAAAATTTAGCTATAAAGTTTGAAACACTCCCAACAATAGGGCGTACTCCCCATATGGGTCACGAAAGACATTAAAACCATAAGAACACTAGAAAACCACCTAATTAGAAATTTATGCAGGGCCAGTCGGGTTGGAAAAGCACAAAGACTTCTCCTCGGAACATGCAGAATGATGCAATTATCTATTCAATTCCTAATGTGGGGGGCCCTATTAATTTGACTTGAGATATGACCATGCATGCAACCCATTTTAAAACTGGTCTGAAGGCCATGTATGAAATCAAAAGATGGTTATAAAAGTCCCAAATCTTATGATCCTAAATTTTAATTAATCTCAAAATTTTTATCAGGATTTTGAAGAAAAAGTTTTATCAATTTTAGGTCATAGAGAGCCTAAGTGACAACACTGGATTCCCAGACAAAAGCACAATCATAAATAAAGGTGAAGCCAATCCGAGCTTACAAGCACACAAGAAAAGCAAGAAAATAAGCCAAATATAAAATAATAAAAAGTCGGTGTTGCTAGATCAGTAACATATCCCAAAAATGAAAAACACGGGTAGACATCATATAAGTAAATGCTTGGTCCTTATCATATACATGAATGAGATTTATAATTAAGGTACAGGACATGAGCAAACAGCTCCTGGTCCCCGTCATGTGTTTCCGTCCACCTGACGCCTCAGAACCCAAGTTTGTACTTTATTTATTATACAAGAGCCTCCTAGGAATTTAAATGTATGGAGGGAAAAAAACAAAAAAGGACTTGACCTACATGAAAATAAGGTCAAAGGAAAGGAAAAAAAACATTCAACATATAATGAAACGTACCTATTTATTGGGGGAACAAAATGACACCTGTAAGAAAAATGTTAGTAGAAATCATCACATGTGTGTGTGGATATATATAGGTACGACTGCCTATAGAAGAACACCTTAATATTTTACCATGCATATCAAGCTTGCAAGCACACATAAAAAGCAGAAAAGGTGATTCCTGACTAGGGTGACCAGGCTAGCAAAAACTATAACAAGGCCATCAAAAAAGACTACCTATCATCCTAGTCCTTAACCTATCACATCATTTAATGAAGAGTTTCCTAACTAATATCTAAGTACTCAAGGTAAGTCTCCAGGTATGTATGACTTTAAAGGGGTCGCCACACCGACCAGTCCTACGATCCAAGGGCTCTAAATGGTGTCACCTAAGATGTATTTTTGAAAGCATTCACCTTACATATAACCTAGTTTGCTACATTCATAATTTTAAAATTATAGCAGACATAATAAATCACAAAAAAAAAAGTTTTAAAATAAGGGACTTTAAATTCAAACTTATAACATGCAGGGTGACACAAGTTAGATCCCTTGGATCCTTAGCACAGTCTTCCTCACCTCAATCCCGTTACTTTAACTCACATTACTCGCTTGGATCGACCGAACAAGCAATGTGGGTTAAGGCATCATGACCAACAGTGGGTCACTTGCTTATTAACCTTGGCTTGCTATCCATGCACAATGCAAATGCAAATATGAAAATCATACACAAGATTGGTCATGGCGAGTGTGTCGTGGATGTCGTGACTTAGAAAGGTGGGTTTATTATAGAGGCAGTGACCTGAAAGGATTGAGGTGAGTGGAGGTAGCGACCCAAAGAATGGGGGTTTCATTGAGGCAGGGGCCCAAAAGAGTGGGTCATGGAGGCAATGGCCCGAAGGATGCTTTTACCATGGAGGCAGAGACTCAAAATGGTGGGTGTGTCGTGGATACAGTGGACCGAAGAAATGAGTGTTGTTGAGACAGTGACCTGAAAGGGTGAGAGTGTCATGGAGGTAGCTACCTGAATAAATGGATGTACCATGGAGGTAGTGACCCAAAAGAATGAGCATGCCAAGAAGGCAGTGAACCAAAGGATGAGTGTGTCGTAGATGAAGTGAACTAAAAGGGTTGGCATGTCAAGGAAGCAACAACATGAAAAGATAATTGTTTCGTGGAGGCATTAAACCGAAAGGGTGGGCATGCCAAGGACCTAGAGGCTCGAAGCAATGGGTGTGCCATGGAGGCAATGATTTGAAAGATTGGGCATGCCAAGGAAGCAACAAGCAGTATAGAGGCCATACTCGTATAACGATCTTGCATAGGCGCTTAAGTTTTTAGCTCTTGGATATGTGGCATAGCAGCCTTTGGCTTTTGCAAGGAAACTTGGAAAACTTTGTACTCTGATTTCTTGTAGGAGAAGCTCTTTATTGTTTGTAGGACACCCTAGCTACAAAGCTTTTCCCTTTCTTTAAGATCCAACTTTTCCAACCACTCTAAGAAAGTTTGGAAGCTGATACACCAAAAATATATGTATTTTTAGACCCATATTTTATACTCATTTTTGGTGATATTACACTTTAATGGAAGATATTTTGATGTTTTCTTGCCAGTTGTTGATTTTTAGGGCTTAAAGCAAAAAAGAAAGTACAAAAAATGAAATTTAGAGTCAAAATTAAGTTTTTGAAGAAATGATCAGCGTCGGCAGCGCCGACGACATAGAACAATTTAACGCTGGAGATTTTTACTCAGCACCTACAGTGCCAAAGGCGGACAGACCTTATTTGTAGAAGGTTCGATGTATTCAGACAATTTTTTGAAGAGTTTTTGGAGGCACCTCTTGGAGAACCGACCTCGGGCTCTATTTGGGGCCGAATTTTATCAGAAAATTTGCTCCTCTACATTTTTCACTCCTTTACATTCATTTTTCGCTCTATATCATTCCATTCCACTACCATATTTGAGTCAATTAGTGATTTTTCCTTCATAATTTAGAGTTTTTGCGGTGAGATTTAGTGTGAAACTTTCCGTAAGAGTGCTGGAGAAGGAGAAAAGTGAGAGAGTTCTTCTTCCTGCATTTCTAAGGAACGACTACAAAGGATTTGCTTTGAGGAAGAGTTTCAGATAAATTTGTTTGTTTATTTAGTGTTGTATGAACTTTATTTTATATATGAAATTTGTTTTCAATCTGGCCAATTGATTTGTTAAAATATGTTGTGAAACATATGATCCAGGAAATGGAGTATGAGCTCTACAACAGAGTGAGGGTCATATTTGATTTCATGAAGGAGAAATTCATTCAAGAAATGAAGTGCAAATAAATAAGGAAATATTCTTTATTGAGTTTAGAATTGGAGAATCTTTAGGGTGACAGACTAAAATCCCCAATTTGGTCTTAGTGTTTAAAAACTAAAGCGAGAGTTAGCCTTGAGGTAAAGGCAAGTGGGAGCTCTGGATTAGGAGTCGGTATCCTCCTAGCCTAGCCACAGATTTAAGCCACAGATTTAGGGACTAAGCTTAAGATTAGGCAATGATTTTTTATGGACTGTATCAGGGTAGAGAATTAAAATTGCTCATATTTGGCACAATCCATATTAAAAACATTTATATCATCTCATTTCACCAAAATTTCATTGTAGTGTGAAGGATGCTTTTTAACATAAGAAATCTTCATTACCTAAACATAGTACTTAAATTAATATTTAATCTGTTTTTGCTAATAATTAAGTAATTTAGTTTAGTTAATATCTCAACATTCAAAATTAGTGACAGTGATTTCGTTTGATTTTCTATAAATTTCCTATTAAAATTTATCATTGCTAATTTACACCTTCCCCCTGGGATCAATATTTGGGGCTTAAATAGAAAGTTCATTATTACTTGATAACAATAGTTATACTTGCGTAGAATCCCATTATTAATTGCCTATAATTATATATATTTTACACAACTTACTTTTCATATAAGGATCAAGTTTTTGGCGCTGTAGTGGTGTTAACTTCATAAATTCTTACAAATAAAAATTCATGATCAATTTTTTGGCGTCGTTGTGGTGTCAACTTCACAAATCCTTACATATAAAAATTCAGGATCAAGTTTTTGGCACCGTTGTCGGGGAAGGTAACAGTTAAGTTTAATTTAATTAAATAGTTTTGATAATTTAGGAAATTTAGAGAATATATATACTATACAAATATATAAAAAATAAGAAATAAATAAAAATCTAAAAAAGAGAAAATATAAAAAAAATCCAAAAAGAAATTTCATTAAGATTGTATTTTTAAAGAAATTTTACCTTACTTGCTTTATTTGTTTATGCGAAATATTGGATCTGAAGGTTTAGTACCTTACGATTAATAATTAGAACGTACTATTAGAAAAATTCAAAAACAACAGAGAGAAACTAAGAATTTGAAAGAAATGGTGAATAATATAGAAAATCCAATAAATGAAAATCGACAAAGACCTTTAAAAGATTATGCAAATCCGATAGCAGATGAACTTCATTTAACTATTCAAAATCCTGATGTTGCTGCTAATTCATTTGAGCTTAAACCTGCTATTATCCAAATGGTACAAAATTATCAGTTTAGAGGAACACCAACTGAAGATCCTAACTTACATCTTGCCAGTTTTCTTGAAATATATGTAACTTTTAAATATGATGAAGTGTCTAATGATACTGTTAGGCTTATACTTTTTCTTTTTCATTAAGGGATAAAGCCAAGGCTTGGTTAAATTCAGTAGCATATGGATCTATCGGAACTTGAGGAGAACTATCACAAAAATTTTTATCTAAATATTTTCTACCCTTGAAAACTGCTAAGCTTGGAAACGATATTACATCTTTTTGTCAGTTCGAAGGGGAATCAATATATGAAGCTTGGGAAAGATTTAAGGATCTCTTTAGGAGATATCCACACAACATGCTTTGCCAGATTGGTTAATAATTCAAACCTTTTACAATGACTTGGTAGAATCCCTTAGGTTTACAATTGACGCTGCTGCTGGAGGATCATTTATGGCAAAACCA
>NW_018165006.1:238737-239562 GCF_001263595.1 Phalaenopsis equestris | reverse complement strand
AGTATTAGAGGAAAATTCACTAGGACAGATTATTAATACTCAACAATCTTATGAAACTTTAAACGCTATAAATAATTGAAATAACAATCCCTATTCTAATTATTTTAATCCAGGATGAAATAAACACCCTAATTTTAGTTGGAATAATTATAATAATTTGGTGAATCCATTTGGAAATCTGAACAATCTAGGAAATCCTAATTTTTGACATTATTATCCTCCAAGATTTAACTCCAACCCTAACCCACAAGTTAAGGAAAAGAAGTTGACAATGGAAGAAGTGATGCTGAATATGGGAAATCAAATACAGAATCAAGGGGCTGCTATTAGAAATATTGAAAATTAATTAGGACATATTGCAACTACACTTATTAACCGACATTCTGAAATTTTTTTGAGTACTGTGGAATTTAATCCAAAAGATCAAAATAAAGAAAAAATTAAAGTTATTTAATTACAAAGTGGAAAAGAAATTGAAACAAGGATCCAAAGAGAAACTGAAGTTGATGAAGAGAAGGAAGAAATGGAAAATGATCAACATGGAAATGAACAAACACAGGTTCTTGTGGAAAAAACCATTACTTCCGTTTCCTGAAAGACTGAAGCAAAAGAATAAAGATAAACAATTTACAAAACTTTTGGAAATCCTTAAGAAGTTAACGATAAATATTCCTTTTGTTGAAGCTTTGGAACAAATGCCAAGTAATTATGCAAAATTTATGAAGGTTGTACTAAATAAGAAAAGGAAGTTTACAGATCATGAGATTGTTGCACTCAGTGAAGAGTACATTGCTATTATTCAGAAAATGTTTCCTGAAAAACTAA
>NW_018165006.1:227269-238637 GCF_001263595.1 Phalaenopsis equestris | reverse complement strand
TTATAAAAATTAGATGATATATAACAGGCTGATTTTTTTATTTTATTCTGCATGGACTTAATTAAACATGAAAAAATAATTTATGAAAAGGGTTGTTGACATTTTACAATTATACCATATAAATGTTTAACGTCACGTTAGTGATTTATCTATTTTGAGTTAAGAAAAAAAGACGTTTTTATGCATAAATAGGTTGATATATATGTAAAAATTGAACTTTATGTGTTTGATATTGTTGAATCCTGAATTATTCTTTAGAAATAAATGTCTCGAGAGTTAGAGTCAGGTGGAGGAGGAAAAGAGAGAGAGAGAAGAAAATCGTTAGAAAATTCTCGGTAGAGATACCAGGAAAACTTCTGCAGACCGGGGTCCCTTTATTCGTCTTTTTGCCCCCTATTTATAAAGGCGTACTTGTACAATTATAGAATGAAGCAAAATGTTATAAAAATCACCCTTAATCAATCAATGTGCTGATTTAATACTAAATTTCTATTACAGTTTAAATTTGAATATGACAGTAATCAATTGGTCGACGTGTTTTGGTTCGGTCAGCAAAAATGATGGGCCTTGTGGCAGTCATTTCTGCCAAGGTATAAGTAGTCAATCGGCTGCTTGCGTTCACTCAGTTTTTTGGGAGCTTCGACGGTTGGGACTGTGAATAGGCCCGCTGACCCGATTCGTTGACAATGGATGTCGATGGACTTGATTAGTCTGTTGTTCTTTCATATGACCGATTCAGATCATGCCTCTTCAATTTAATCTCTCGATCGTTGAGCCATCATCTTTAGCCATTTGAGTGCTTTGAGATTTGTGCCTACAATTTTGATATGTATATGTTAGTTCTTTGAGTTTTCTTGCTCATTGACAGTGACAACTACGATAAGAATTGAAAAATCATTAAAAAATCAATAGAATCAAAAGTAAGAATTGATTGAACAATTGACTTCCCTTTGGGTTTCTTGCCTAGTGTGCTCAATAAATAGAATCATAGACTTGACGTTACATCCTTTGCCGCCAGTTTTTCCAAATACTTGAGGTACATCATGGTTAATGGTACGAATGGTTTGATGTGGATCCCAAAACTCTGGCAAAAGAGGGCTTTCGGATACCGACCCCCATAAAGAAGAAGAAAAGTGTGAAGAAAGAAAAACGTTCGAATATCAAACCTATTTTGGTCGACTTCTCTGATGTCCCTGAGGGACAGTAGCCAAAAAAATTTTGTCAGGAAACTCTGGCGTTCGGGCTTGATGTGAACATGATTCCTAAAGTCCAGTAAGTCTTTTTCATTGAAGGTGCTGAGTAGATCAAAAAAGCGGCTGAAGGGAGCAGCGATCGTCGTCTCTCCTCAGCCGACACTGCAATAAGGCAGAGGTATCTTATCGCACTGAAGGTGACGACCTAGCAAGTCACCTTAGGCGTGGGGTGAATTATGTCATCCAACAATTCATCCACCATGGTTTGGTCAACCCCAAGTTCTCCAACCCATAGGAGTTCTCTACCCTAATTTTGAAAAAGTCAGAAGAAGCTTCCGAAGAGGAGGACGGCTCGGGCAGCGAAGGAGCTGCCACCCACTAGGGTTCTGTTATATGAAGACTTTGAAATTCTTTACTCATTTTTTTAACGAAAGTCATTTGTAACTCCTTTCATATACATGGGTGATACTTGTTAGTTTCTTTGCTTAAATTGGATCAGTTGTGATTTGATTAATCATGTGCTCATTTTATGAGTCGATCTGTCGTATGAGTTTGCTGGCCAAGGTATTTTGTTAATCCCATTCGATTGGGTTGTCGCCTTTGGAGAGACTCGTGTCTGAGGCAACTTTTGTGACCTGCTGCAGATCTTATTGTTGGCTTATATCTTGGTTACCTTTAGAGTTAAACCCCAGAATTTAGATATCATGCCCTCGTCGGTCATCATTTCATTTTTTGAGGATTCATTCAATTTAATTCATCGTTTGTGGGCTGAACCACACTCCCAAATTTTTCCCATAGCGATTAGTTAAACTATTCATACATATTTGTTTGCTCCAAAACTAAGTTATCACGCACCCCCATCCCGTTTGGTTTATTGAGCCTTTGCCTCGGTTGGGTTTGTTCCTTTTGCTAAGTGCAGATCTTATCAACACTCGTCAGAGCCACCATTGGCGACTTTTTTGTGAGATGATTTGCTCTACACTCCATCGCTAATCTTGTCGCTAATGAGCGGATAACCATCTTCGGAGACCTAACCTTCTCAACTTTAGAGGCTTGGAATTGTGATGGAAAGGTGGAGCATGTAGCCAATCAATCCACTGTAACTAACCACTAAGATCAAACATATCATCGTATACTTGTGTAAATATTATTTTTTATCATTATTCATATATATATATATATATATTATATATATATAATATTTTTTGGCGCATCTATGTTATGGAAGTTCTAGAGTCAATAGTCGACTGTCTCGAGTGATGCCTGTCTTCAGCGATTCGCTCGGTCGGGTCAAGTTCCGAAAATTGTAATATCGTCATTATAACATCTCCTCTATAAATAAGGAGATTTTTTATGAATAAGATGTATTTCCGTTCATTTCAATTTTTATTTTTTGAAGGAGTTGCCAATTTTTCCATCGTCGTATACTTCTCTTTTCTGAGTAATTCTTTTTTTCGGATAATGTGAATGATTAAGAGAAGAGAGGAACCAAAAATGCATGACTAGACAAGGGTGGAAAAATAAGAGAAAGAACATGAAAACTTCTGTTCGGCAAACCTTGATAGGATAGGTCAAACATATACGTCCAAACAAAGATGAGACCAAAATAACTTGTATCAAATATCTATGAAAGAATGTCTACAAAAGCTACCCACAGCCAGAGATTCAGACTAGTTTGCTTAGTTGGGGTCTATAATGCTCCTAAAGGGGCACATCTCACTTCATTAATTTCATTTTGAGGACTACCAAAGAACACTCTTAATCCAGGGAGTTTTTCTTATATTTGTAATGTTGGCTCACATGGCTATCAAATGATGGTTATTTCACATGAGAATGCTCCGGTGCTTTCAATGCTCCCACTAAGCCACGGGGTAGAGATTGAGTCTCTCACAATCCCTCATGGGTAACAAACTCATCGACATACAAAGCCTGCAAAATAATTGAATAATCCTGATGGGTAATCTCAATACGATGAAGCAAATCTAGGTCATAGGGGCAGAGGATAAATCATTGTATCCCAATTAGGTGGTAGTTCATCAGTGATCAAGCCGTCAAGATGATACTAATAAAGGCAAGATGAAAGATAAAGCTCAAAGTGGGTAGTCACAGGAAGGAAGAACTAATCCATAGAAGTTAGAGGAAATCGTGCCAGGGTACTATGAACCCATCATCCCAAGTTACCCGGATACTAAGTTTAGTTGGTCGTGAAGTTAGTCAACCAACACATCAAAATATCCCCAATTAGCAACCTGTGAATTGCGTCATCCGCGGGAGCCTTGGTTGCCCTATGGTCAAAGGAAAGAAACTCTTTCTTATGAATATTTGGTAGAGCTCCAAGGGATGGGACTTATACCCGTCAAAGTGGTAAGAGTGCAAGTAGGAAGGAAAAGAAGGGAAGATTTAGCTACAAAGTTTGAAACACTCCCAACAATAGGGTGTACTCCCCATATGGGTCACAGAAGACATTAACACCATAAGAACACTAGGAAACCACCTAATTAGAAATTTATGTAGGGCCAGTTAGGTTGGAGAAGCACAGAGACTTCTCCATGGAACATGCAGAATGATGCAGTTATCTATTCAATTTTTAATGTGGGGGCCCTATTAATTTGACTTGAGATATGATCATGCATGCGACCCATTTTAAAACTGGTCTAAAGGCCATGTAAGAAATTAAAAGATGGTCATAAAAGTCCTGAATCTTATGATTCTAAATTTTAATTAATCTCAAAATTTTTATCAGGATTTTGAAGAAAAAGTTTTATCAATTTTAGGTCATAGAGAGCCTAAGTGACAACACTGGATTCCCAGACAAAAGCACAATCATAAATAAAGGTGAAGCCAATCCGAGCTTACAAGCACACAAGAAAAGCAAGAAAATAAGCCAAATATAAAATAATAAAAAGTCGGTGTTGCTAGATCAGTAACATATCCCAAAAATGAAAAACACGGGTAAACATCATATAAGTAAATGCTTGGTTCTTATCATATACATAAATGAGATTTAGAATTAAGGTACAGGACATGAGCAAAGAGCTCCTGACCCCCGTCATGTGTTTTCGTCTACCTGACACCTGAAAACCCAAGTTCGTACTTTATTTATAATACAAGAGCCTCCTAGGACTTTAAATGTATGGAGGAAAAAAGACAAAAAAAGGACTTGACCTACATGAAAATAAGGTCAGAAGGAAAGGCAAAAAAACATTCAACATATAATGAAACGTACCTATTTATTGGGGGAGCAAAATGGCACATATAAGAAAAAGGTTAGTAGAAATCATCACATGTGTGTGTGCATATATATAGGCACGATTGCCTATAGAAGAACACCTTAATATTTTACCATGCCTATCAAGCATGAAAGCACACATAAAAAGTAGAAAAGGTGATGCCTGACTAGGGTAACCAGGCTAGCAAAAACTATAGCAAGGGCATAAAAAAAGACTACCTATAATCCTAGTCCTTAACCTAGCACATCATTTAATGAAGAGTGTCCTAACTAATACTTAAGTGCTCAAGGTAAGCCTCTGAGTATGTATGACTTTAAAGGGTCGCCACACCGGCCCAATCCTAAAGATCTAAGGGCTCTAAATGGTGTCACCTAAGATGTATTTTGGAAAGCATTTGCCTTACATATTACCTAGTTTGCTACATTCATAATTTTAAAATTATAGCAGGCATAATAAATCACAAAAAAAAATAGTTTTAAAATAAGGGACATTAAATTCAAACCTATAACATGCAGGGTGACACAAGTTAGATCCCTTGGATCTTTAGCACAGGCTTCCTTGCATCAATCCCGTTACTTTAACTCACATTACTCGCTAGGATTGACCCAACAAGATATGTGGGTTTAGGCATCATGACCAACGTTGGGTCACTCACTTATTAAGCTTGGCTTGCTATCCATGCACCATGCAAATGCAAATATGAAAATCATACACGAGATTGGTCAGGGTGAGTGTGTCGTGGATGTAGTGACTTAGAAAGGTGGGTGTATTATAGAGGCAGTGATCTGAAAGGATTAACGTGAGTGGAGGTAGCGACCCAAAGAATGGGGGTTTCATTGAAGCAGTGACTCGAAAGAGTAGGTGTGTCATGGAGGCAATGGCCCAAAGGATGCTTTTACCATGGAGGCAGAGACTCAAGATGGTGGGTGTGTCGTGGATGCAGTGGCCCGAAGAAATGAGTGTGCTGTTGAGACAGTGACCTGAAAGGGTGAGAGTGTCGTGGAGGTAGCAACCTGAATAAATGGATGTGTCATGGAGGTAGTGACCTAAAAGAATGGGCATGCCAAGAGGGTTGGCATGTTGAGGAAGCAACACCATGAAAAGATAAGTGTTTCATGGAGGCATTAAACCGAAAGGGTGGGCATGTCAAGGAGGTAGAGGCCTGAAGCAATGTGTGTGCCGTGGAGGCAATGATTTGAAAGAGTGGGCATGCCAAGGAGGCAACATGCCGAAGAGATGGGTGTGTCATAGAGACCGTGACCCAAAAAGGATGCCTACAATAGTCTGGAGTGGTACCGTAAAAAGTGTATAGATGTAACTCCCATTGAAGAGAATTACACTAGGGTTGCCTTAATGACAAGCTACTCATTCACAAGATATGTGAATTCGAGGGATAAGTTTTTAAGAAACACAAATCCAAGTGGAATACCTGCAAATGTACGAGTCATGAAACATGCAATGTGCTATGCAAGCAAATTTATAAAGGTGGGAAGTACAAGTACAAACCACCTGTGACATGGTGCTAAGTGACATGAGGATGTTATGGAGCAATTGTGCAGTAATGTGCCATTGGGAGGCATAAGTGATTGTCACAAGCATATGAGGGTATATGCTTAAAGATGCATGACAAGTGTGCAAGTGATGAATATACTAATGCAATACTAATGCACATGTAAAACACGCACTATGTAAGCGAGATCGACTGTTCGACCCTGAGTGATCAAGCTAGGGCAACGTAGCCAATAGGTTTCGTCAGGCTAAGGTGGCTGACTGAACCAAAGTGATTAGTCGACCGAGCCAGGGTGGCTGGTTGGAACAAAGTGATCGATCAACCGAGTTGGTCAACAAGTCGAGCCAAGTGATCAGTTGAGCAGGCTGGGGCGAACGTTCAAACTGAAGTGTAATGTCGACTGTGTCTGGGCGGCCGGTCGAGGCAAGGTGCAGTTGTGCAAAATGTAATGCCTTAATTGAAATAGAATAAGGGGTCATACTCATATAACGCTCTTGAATAGGCGCTTAAGGTTTTAGCTCTTGAATATGTGGCATAGCAGCCTTTGGCTTGTGCAAGGAAACTTAGAGAACTTTGTACTCTGATTTATTGTAGGAGGAGTTCTTTATTGTTTGTAGGACACCCTAGCTACAAAGTTTTTTCTATTCTTTGAACCCTCCAACAATCTTGTAGAACGTGCTAGCTACAAAGCTTTTCCCTTTCTTTAAGATACAACTTTTCCAACCCCTCCAAGAAAGTTTGGAAGCTGATACACCAAAAATATATGCATTTTTAAACCCATATTTTATACTCATTTTTGGTGATATTGCACTTTAACGGAAGATATTTTGATGTTTTATTGCCGGTTGTTGATTTTTAGGGCTTAAAGCAAAAAGAAAGCAAAAAGAATGAAATTTAGAGTCAAAATTAAGTTTTTGAAGAAATACTCAGTGTCGACAACGCCGAGGTCAGCGCAGATGATATATAACAATTTAATGCTGGAGATTTTTACTCAGCACCGACAGTGTCAAACAAGCGCTGATGGCGCCAAAGGCGGTACAGACCTCATTTTAAGAAGGTTTGATGTATTTGACCGGGTTCGATGTATTTAGACGACTTTTTCAAGAGTTTTTGGAGGCACCTCTTAAAGAACCGACCTCGGGCTCTATTTGGGTCCAAATTTTATCATAAAATTCGCTCCTCTACATTTTTCACTCCTCTACGTTCATTTTTCGCGCCACATCATTCCATTCCACTACCATAGTTGAGTCAATTAGTGATCTATATTGGAGTCTTTTAGTGATTTTTCTTTCAGAGTTTAGAGTTTTTGTGGTGAGATTTAGTGTGAAACTTTCCATAAGAGTGTTGGAGAATGAGAAAAGTGAGAGAGTTCTTCTTCCTGCATTTTTAAGGAAACACTACAAAGGATTTGCTTTGAGGAAGAGTTCTAGATAAGTTTGTTTGTTTTTTTAGTGTTGTATGAACTTTATTTATATATGAAATTTATGTTTTGTAGTATCTTTCTCATGAAGTCTGAGTAGTTCTCTCTATCTTTTCCCCTACTCTGAGATATAATGAAATGAAGAGATAAAAGGAATGTGCCATAATTAAAATAAAAAATAAATTGTGATGATTTTCAACTCTGAACTTAATTTACATTTTAGTCTGGCCAATTTGATTTGTTAAAATATTTTGTGAAACATATGATCCGAGAAATGGAGTATGAGTTCTACAATAGAGTGAGGATCACATTTGATTTCATGAAGGAGAAATTTGTTCATGAAATTAAGTGCAAATAAATAGGAAAATATTCTTTGTTGGGTGTAAATTTGGAGAATCTTTAGGGAGAGAGACTAAAATTCTCAATTTTGTCTTAGTGTTAAAAAACTAAAGCGAGAGTTAGCCTTTAGGTGAAGGGAAGTGGGAGCTCTGGATTGGGAGCCGGTATCCTCCTAACCTAGCCACGGATTTAAGGACTAAATCTAAGATTAGCCAATAATTTTTTATGCACTGTATCAGAGTAGAGAATTAAAATTGCTTCTATTTGACACAATCCATATTAAAAACATTTATCTCATCTCATTTCACCAAAATTTCATTGTAGATGGAAGGATGCTTTTTCACATAAGAAATCATCATTACCTAAACATTGTTCTTAGATTAGTATTTAATATTTAAAGGTTGCATTTTCATTTTTTGCTAATAATTAAGTAATTTAGTTTGGTTAATATCTCAACATTCAAAATTAGTGACAGTGATTTCGTTTGATTTTCTATAAATTTTCTATTAAAATTTATCAATTGCTAATTTACACCTTCCCCGTGGGATCAATATTTTGGGCTTAAATAGAAAGTCCATTATTACTTGATAACGATACTTATACTTACGTAGAATCTCTACCTATAATTATATATATTTTATACAACTTACTTTTCATACAAAGATCAAGTTTTTGGCGCTGTAGTGGTGTTAACTTCATAAATCCTTAGATATAAAAATTCGGTATCAATTTTTTGGCGACGTTGTGGTGTCAACTTCACAAATCCTTACATATAAAAATTCGGGATCAAGTTTTTGGCGTCGTTGCTGGGGAAGGTAATGGTTAAGTTTAATTTAATTAAATAGTTTTGATAAATTGAGAAATTTAGAGAATATATATACTATACAAATATATAAAAAATAAAAAAAAATCCGAAAAAGAGAAAATATAAAAAAAAATCCAAAAAGAAATTTAATTAGGATTGTATTTTTAAAGAAATTTTACCTTGCTTGCTTTATTTATTTATGCAAAATATTGAATCTGAAGGTTTAGTACCTTACGATTCAAAATTAAAATGTACCATTAAAAAAATTCGAAAACAACAAAAAGAAACTAAGAATTTGAAAGAAATGGCGAATAATATAGAAAATCCAATAAATGAAAATCAACAAAGACCTCTAAAAGATTATGCAAATCTGACAGCAGATGAACTTCATTTAACTATTCAAAATCCTGATGTTGCTGCTAATTTATTTGAGCTTAAACCTGCTATTATCCAAATGATACAAAATAATCAGTTTGGAAGATCACCTACTGAAGATCCTAACTTACATCTTGTTAGTTTTTTTGAAATTGGTGCTACATTTAAATATAACAGAGTGACAAATGATGTTGTTAGGCTTAGACTTTTTTCTTTTCCATTAAGAGATAAAGCCAAGGCTTGGTTAAATTCATTAGTACTTGGATCTATTAGAACTTGGGGTAAACTATCACAAAAATTCTTGGTTAAATATTTTCCACCCTTGAAAACAACTAAGCTTAGAAATGATATTACATTTTTTTGTCAGTTTGAAGTGGAATCGATATATGAAGCCTCGAAAAGATTTAAGGATCTTCTTAGGAAATGTCCACATCATTCTTTACCGGATTGGTTAATAATTCGAAAATTTTACAACGGATTACTAGGATCACTGAGATCTATTATGGATGCTGCTGCGAGTGGTTCTTTGTTGACCTCACTTTTGGTTGAGGTTTAGTTTTTCCGCTTTAGTAGCCTAAGGTCTAGCCATAGGACTTTCCTATTGACTATTCTTCAAAAAATAGAAAAGGAACCCTCACCATTAGAAATTTCAAACTCTTCTCTACTCAACTTGAAATTCCACATAATGGTCCTAACCTTCAGCACTTAGTAGGTGGGGTCATTATGGGGGAACTCAAGATGAGTCACCCATAAGACTGCTGGACCTGAGGGTTGACCCTGGGTGTTGGTCTAGGGCTTAAGGTACATACTTGCACTGACAATCACTCACAATCCTAAACTTAAACTTCTAGGCTTTGGTCCCTTGATACTTTTGGGAGACTCATGTAGGTGGTCCCCTAAACCCACTATCCCTAGGCTAGGGTTTAGCTAAGACCACTACATAGAGGACCCAAAATGGGGTTTCCATTGGTCAATGGCTTATTAATGGTGGTTGGCTCTCCAACTATACCAATATACCCAACCTAGCCATTTGCCCCTAAACTCCCCAAATTATCTGGATACCCATGAGACCCAAAATTTGACAAAAATTCCCAAATTTACCCAAAACATAAGAACAAATTAAAGCTATTCAATTATGAAGTGGAAAAGAAATTGAAACAAGGATCCAAAGAGAAACTGAAGTTGATGAAGAGAAGGAAGAAATAGAAAATGATCAACATGAAAATGAACAAACACATGTTCTTGTAGAAAAACCATTACCTCCGTTTCCTCAAAAACTGAAGCAAAAAAATAAAGATAAACAATTTACAAAATTTTTGGAAATCCTTAAGAAGTTAACAATAAATATTCCTTTTGTTGAAGCTTTGGAAAAAATGCCAAGTTATGCAAAATTTATGAAGGATGTACTAAATAAGAAAAGGAAGTTTACAAATCATAAGGTCGTTGCACTCAGTGAAGAGTGCAGTGCTATTATTCAGAAAAAAATTCCTGAAAAATTAAAAGATCCTGGTAGTTTTACTATACCTTGTGCAATTGGTGAAAAAGTTTTATGGAAATGCTTTATGTGATTTAGGAACGAGTATCAATCTCATACCCTTATCGATCTTTAAATGTTTAGATTTGGGAGAAATTTCACCTACTTTTGTAACACTTTAGTTAGCTGACCCATCAATAACTTATCCAAAATGAGTTATAGAGGATGATGTATTAGTAAAAATGGATAAATTTATTTTCCTCTTAGACTGTAGTATTAGATATGGACGAAGATAAAGGGATTCCTATTATTTTGGGGACACCATTTCTTGCAATAGGAAGAGCTTTGATAGATGTGCAAAAAGGAGAATTAATAATGAGAGTTAATGATCAAGAAGTAACATTTCATATTGCAAGAGCTGTGAAATATCCTACAATAGAAAAAAGATAATGAATGTTTCAGTAGTAGCTGATTATCTGAGTAATGAACAGTTTAAGAATGAGTTCAAAAATAAATTTAAGCAAGGAGAAAATTTTGAGAATGAAGATGAAATGAAAGAAGAAGATTTGGATTATATTTAGGGTAAATTTGAAATGTTAAACTTGTTGGAAAACGATAGTAAAAATATTATTCCTTCAAGTATTAAACCACCTGAACTTGAATTAAAAATATTACCTGCCCATTTAAAGTATGTATTTTTAGGAGAATCATCTACATTGCCTATTATTATATATTCCAAGTTAACTGAAATTAAGGAAGAAAAGTTAATAGAAATGTTGAAAAAGTATAAAAAGGCTTTTGGATGGACTTTAGCAGATATTAAAAGAATTAGTCCTTCAATTTGTACGCACAGAACCGAGGAAAATTCACTAGGACAAATTATTGATACTTAACAATCTTATGAAACTTTAAACTCTATAAATAATTGAAATAACAATCCCTATTCTAATTATTTTAACCTTGGATGGAAAAATCACCCTAATTTTAGTTGGAATAATTATAATAATTCGGTGAATCCATCT
>NW_018165006.1:224628-226982 GCF_001263595.1 Phalaenopsis equestris | reverse complement strand
AAAAGAAATTGAAACAAGGATCCAAAGAGAAACTGAAGTTGATGAAGAGAAGGAAGAAATAGAAAATGATCAACATGAAAATGAACAAACACATGTTCTTGTAGAAAAACCATTACCTCCGTTTCCTCAAAAACTGAAGCAAAAAAATAAAGATAAACAATTTACAAAATTTTTGGAAATCCTTAAGAAGTTAACAATAAATATTCCTTTTGTTGAAGCTTTGGAAAAAATGCCAAGTTATGCAAAATTTATGAAGGATGTACTAAATAAGAAAAGGAAGTTTACAAATCATAAGGTCGTTGCACTCAGTGAAGAGTGCAGTGCTATTATTCAGAAAAAAATTCCTGAAAAATTAAAAGATCCTGGTAGTTTTACTATACCTTGTGCAATTGGTGAAAAAGTTTTATGGAAATGCTTTATGTGATTTAGGAACGAGTATCAATCTCATACCCTTATCGATCTTTAAATGTTTAGATTTGGGAGAAATTTCACCTACTTTTGTAACACTTTAGTTAGCTGACCCATCAATAACTTATCCAAAATGAGTTATAGAGGATGTATTAGTCAAAGTGGACAAATTTATTTTCCCTGTAGACTTTATAGTATTGGATATGGAGGAAGATAAAGAGATTCCTATTACTTTAGGGAGACCATTTCTTGCAACAGGAAGAGCTGTAATAGATGTACACAAAGGAGAATTAATAATGAGAGTTAATGATCAAGACGTAAAATTTAATATAGCAAAAGCTATGAAATATCCTGTAATAGAAAAAGATAATGAATGTTTTAGGTTGGAAGAAAAAGATAATGAATGTTTCAGGATGAAAGTATCTGATTATCTAAGTAATGAACAGTTTAAGAAAGAATTCAAAGATAAATTTAAGCAAGGAGAAATTTTTGAGAATGAAGATGAAATTAAAGTAGAAGATTTGGATTATATTCAGGGAAAATTTGAAATGTAGACTTGATGGAAAATGATAGTAAAAATCTTGCTCCTTCAAGTATTAAATCACATGAACTTGAATTAAAGATATTACCAACCCATTTAAAGTATGTATTTTTAGGAAAGTCATCTACATTACCGGTTATTATATCTTCTGAGTTAAGTGAGATTCGGGAACAAAAGTTGATAAAAATGTTAAAAAATTATAAAAAGGCTTTTAGATGGATTTTAGCAGATATTAAAAGAATTAGTCCTTCAATTTGTATGCAGAGAATTTTATTAGATGAACAACATGAACCTAAAGCTGGTCCTCAGAGAAGATTAAACCCAATAATGAAAAAAGTTGTTAAAAAAAGATTTAAAATTGTTAGATGCTGGAATTATATACCCTATTTCAGATAGTGCTTGGGTAAGCCCAATTCACTGTGTACCGAAAAAAGGAGGAGTGACTGTTGAAGAAAATGAGAAAAATGAATTAATACCAATAAGATAAGTAACTGGTTGGCGAATTTGCATTGATTATAGAAAAGAAAATATGGCCACCAGAAAAGATCACTTTACTTTACCCTTTTTAGACCAAATGTTGGATAGATTGGCTGAGAATAAGTATTATTGCTTTTTAGATGGACATACAGGTTATCACCAAATTCCAATTGCTCCAGAAGATCAAGAGAAAACAACTTTTACAAGCCCATATTGAACATTTGCTTTTCGTAGAATGCCTTTTGGACTATGCAATGCACTTGCAACATTTCAAAGATGTATGATGTCAATTTTTAGGATTTTTATAAAACATGGAATGGAAGTGTTTATGGATAATTTTTCCGTATTTGGAACTTCGTTTGAATTATGCCTTAATAATTTAGAAAAAGTTCTAGAAGTATGTGAAAAAGTCAATTTAGTATTAAATTGGGAAAATGTCAATTTATGGTTGCAGGAGGTATTGTATTTGGGGATAAAATTTCTAAAAAAGGCATGGAGGTAGATCCTGTAAAAATCTAAGTCATAGAAAAATTACCACTGCCTACTAATGTTAAAGGGGTGAGAAGTTTTCTAAGACATGCTGGTTTTTACAGGCGTTACATAAAAAAATTTTCAAAAATAACTAAGCCTTTATGCCAACTTTTAGAAAAAAAATATGAAATTTGATTTTAAAGAAGAATGCATAAAAGCATTTAAATTATTAAAGAAAAAATTAGTCACTGCACATATAATAGTACCACCTAACTGGGAAAAACCATTTGAAATAATATGCGATGCTAGTGTTTATGCTATTGGGGCTGTATTAGGACAAAGGCACGACAAAGTTTTTAAGGTTATATATTATGCTAGCAAGACTCTTAATGAGGCTCAAATTAATTATATTACTGTAGAAAGAGAGTTATTGGCTAATGTTTTTGCCTTTGATAAA
>NW_018165006.1:223360-224618 GCF_001263595.1 Phalaenopsis equestris | reverse complement strand
AATTTAGACCTTATTTAATTGGAACTAAATGTATAATGCATACAGATCATTCTGCTATTAAATATTTAATGAAAAAGAAGGATTCTAAACTAAGACTAATTAGATGGATTCTTCTATTGCAAGAGTTTGATTTTACTGTGATTGATAGAAAGGGAAATGATAATCAAATAGCTGATCATTTGTCTAGAATATATATAGAAATATTAACTAATTTTGCAAATGAGTTTTTAGAGAATTTCCCTAATGAACAATTATATAATATTGATGAAATAGATGTACCGTGGTATGCTGATATAGTTAATATTATTGTAAGTGATATTATACCACCTAATATAAAAAAAATCTACAATTAAAGAAGTTTATATATGATTCGAAAGACTATTTTTGGGAAAACCCATATTTATATAAATAATGTAATGATCTAATTATTAGAAGATGTGTGCCTTATGAAGAAACTCAACAAATAACGGAATGATGTCATGATTATGAATTTGGAGGACATTTCGAAACAAATAGAACTGCATATAAAATTTTACAAGTTGGATTTTATTGGCCTACTATTTTTAAAGATGTTAATGAATTATTAAAACGTGCGATAGATGTTAATGTGCAGGAAATATATCTAGAAGAAATGAAATGCCTCTAAATTACACAGTGGAAGTTGAAATATTTTTATGTGTGGGGATTAGATTTTATGGGACCATTTATGCCTTCATTTAGAAACTTATATATATCACATGCTGTTGATTATATGTCCAAATGGATTGAAGCTATTGTTGTACCTAGATGTGATGCTCGAAGTGTTTCTAAATTTTTAATTAAGAATATTTTTACAAGATATGGAATGCCAAGAATAATTATTACTGATGGAGGATCTCATTTCAGAAATAAGAGAATCAAAAAATTAATTAAGAAATATGATATTATGCATAGATTCTCTACTGCTTATCATCCTCACACTAGTGGTCTAGCAGAGATATCAAATCATAAAATTAAACGCATTTTAGAAAAGATTGTAAATCCTTATAAATTAGATTGGTCTGCTAAACTTGACACAGTATTATGGGCATATAGAATTGCTTATAAGACTCTTTTAGGAATGTATCCTAACAGATTGATATTTGAAAAAACATGCCACTTACCTATATAATTAAAGAATAAAGGATTTTGGGCTATTAAGGGATTTAATTTTAATCTAAAAGATATTGGTGAGAAAAGATTATTACAACTTAATGAACTTGAGGAGATTAGAAATGAA
>NW_018165006.1:219171-222777 GCF_001263595.1 Phalaenopsis equestris | reverse complement strand
ATTTTGCTCCCTAATAACCGCTGGAAGGTGTTTTTAAAGTCATAAAAACTGCCTAGGATGCCTAGAAACTTCCTATTTTTGAATTTCATGGCTTCCAATTCCAGAAATACTTCGAGGTATGAAGTTTTTAATAGAAGAAAGTTTATTAGTTTCAACACACATAGATTATACGATAAAACTATTAAGAAAAAGAGATTGATCAAGAAAAGAGGATTTGTTAATCATGGGTTGATCAATCCAAGTGCTCCAGTTGACAAGATCATTCTGCAAAGGTAATGGGAAGTTCTGTGTTACACTACCGCTGCGATTGTTATACCAATAGTGAAGGAGTTCTATGCAAATCTACATGGAATTACCCAAAGAGTTATCTTGTTGTCTTCATTCAAGGTAAGGTTGTACCATTTACTCCTGCGAGGATTAATGAATTGTATATGATAAAAAAATGTTCCAATCTGTCATTATGCAAATTTCATTCCTACGTGAGATTTGATGCAAGATATTTATAATTTTCTGACGGATGAAAGTGATATGTGGGAAGTACGAGATGAAGGATATATTCTTTTTCCTACTTCATCACTTAATCGAATTTCAAAACAATGACATTTCTTTATTTGTGCAAAATTACTCCCTACTATGAAGATCAGTAGAGTCACTAAAAAGGTGCTATTTTAAACCACTGCATTCAAATGGAGAAACCTATTGATATAAATTTAATTATATTTAAATATGTGATGGGAAGCATTATGAATGAGCCAATTTATGGACTTGGGCATCCTTCAACAATTTTTCTGATTTGCAGTCAATCCCAAGTGCCATATGAAAGTTGGGAAAAAGTTTTACTACCATGAGAGCCTATGACTCCTATTGATGATCGATACATTGATGATCAGTATGCTGGTAATGAAAATGAAGCACTAAATGCTATTATAGATTATTATTCACATGCTTCATCTCCATTAATGCCACTAGCAGTTGGAAGGGCGCTTGCCTTAGAGAAGAAATTGGAGAAAATTGAAAGAGAGTTCGCTTGCTTTGGAAAAGAAATTGAAGAAAATTGAAAGGGAACTTCAGAGTATTATGAATGCAGTAGGAGATCTCAAGTACCTTTTTGATCACCTAGATTGGAGAATGAAAGAAATTTTTGATCACACTGAAACTTTTGAAGCAGGATTAATTTAGATGTTTAGAGAAAATGGGTGGATCGAAGAAAATTCGACAGATCAATTCCCACACCGATCCTTCTACAACCTATATGTTCATTACCAATCTATGGGAGATATTAGAGGAGGTGAAAGCGCTGAAGATGAGGTTGAATGATTAAAGATTGTGAACTCTTTACTTGCTGAAAAATGTTTATGTGTTTTAGTGTAATTGTATGGATTTGGTTAGGTTTTATTTGGTTTATTTTTGCTTTAGAATTTTGAACTTTGATTATATGTATAATTTTGTGTCAGAGTTTAATGTTGTGGCTTGATTCAATGCTGATTTATTATTAGTTTGTTTAATAAGTATGAATTTGTGAAATGTGTTTGTAAAAAGTGTATTTTCATATATAAAAGACAGTTTGTAATTGTTTGTGAAAATGATTGTTTGTGAAATGTGTATTTATGAATTTAGATAAAAATTTATGTTTAAAAATACTAAAAACTTTGGAGAAAATTGGAAGGAAATTGAAATTTTGAAAAATCAAAACAGTGAATTTCAGGCCTTCAGCGCCGACGGCGCTGGCATTGGCGCTGACGGCACCCTTGACCCGAGAGCATGAATTAACCCTTTAATTCGTGATTTTCATCGTAAAACTTCATTTTTATCCCCTTAAGTCACCTTTAACCTTCGGCTTTGCACCTAAGGCTTGATTTTGGGCGGATTTAAGGCGATTTTGAGGCAAAGAAACTTCAGATTTCATCTTTTCTAAGTAAGAGCTACACTTTAAAGTAAAAATTTTTTATTTTCACCGAAGATTTTCTCACATTAACTAGATCTGAAATTTTGAAATGTTTTGAGAAATTGAGAAAGTGCTTTGGTGAAGAACTCTTACTTAGTGTATTTAAGTTTAAAGTAGTTTACATTTTGATTTTTGGAATTTTTGAGATTTATTCGGAATATTTCAATTTTTTTCTAGATTTCTTATCACACCTAGATCGAGAAAAAGAAAAGTAGAATATGACAAGCAGAGATTTGTTAGCTTTAGAGCCAGTGCTCGATTTCATAGTTTGTAGGAAAATAAGAAAGTAATTCAAGACCAATTTTTTAAAAATCCAAGAGGAGAAGTTGAACGATTGATTATCGATCGACAATGGGAAAATTTTTGTTATTTTACTGTCGATGCAATAGTTGAGATTGTAATGGAATTTTATGCCAACCTTTCTGATGCTTCTGATGATTTTGTTTTCGTACGAGGAAAAAGGGTGGAGTTTACTCCAAGAAAAATTAATGAGTTTTATCATTTAGAAGATGTGTATAGATGTCAGTATCATTCTTTTTCTGCTACAGATCAGACTATAGACGAAGTTATTTCTTTTCTGACAAGTGAAAAAGGGGCTTGGAAAATAAAAATGGAGTTAAAGTTAACTTTCCCCTTTCTATGTTAAATGTAGTATCTAAGGCCTGACACTATTTTATTTCTGGGAGGATGACTCCAACAAATCATCATAGTGAAGTGACCAAGGACAGAGCCATCCTGAACTACTGTACATGTAGGCTCTATCATTTATAGGAACATTCGATCTATTGCTCTAAGAGAGACCACTGGTGGATTGGTGCACCCTGCTCTCATTTACACATATTGTGAGCATGCAAGAGTTGATTTCAAACCTGATGAGGAGAGGATTGAGCCTCAGAGACCAATTGGGCCTGCCAACATTAAGACTTATGAGTCCCATGTTGATTGGAGATTTGGAAGACAGGCCAGGGATACTCCTTCTACTTCTAGAACCCCTAGTGAGCCTACTTCAAGTGACCCCAGCAACAGGGAGTTGTTGGACCATATGATGATTCAATAGCAAGATATTTTGAGGATGGATCAAGCATAATATGGAAGCCAGAAATGCTCACACTGATGATTTGATTCGACAAAAAATTGAGTATGATGCTACTTATGATGATACTTTAGTTAGATACCTGAGGGGAGAACATTCAATTCAGTTCCCTGTTCACCCTGTGTTTACTCCATATCAGCATCAGAAGTTGGATGTAGATGAAGACGAAGATGATATTGACTAGTGATCTTTTTGTTTGTTTGTTTATGTTTGTACTGTGTGATTATATTGTTTGTGTTATGTTGTTGTTGAGGCTTTGTTTGTTATGTTATGTGAAAAAAATGTTTTTATTTTTTAGAATTAAGTTTAGTTCTATTGTTATTTTTAGCACTTTGTTATGTATTGTGATTGACTCTTTCTCAACAAATTTCGTATGTATTATGTGCAATTTAATATTTTTAGCCTTGTAGTTTTCATATTAGCACTTGTAGGATTTCAAAATTTATGTTAAAAAATCAGAATCTCCAACATGTATGAATTTTTTTTATGTATTTAATGCTTTCTTTTACCCTTTATTTTTAAAGTTCTTTATTTAAAAATCTTTTGAAAAATTTAAGTTTGGGGGGGG
>NW_018165006.1:216611-218247 GCF_001263595.1 Phalaenopsis equestris | reverse complement strand
TAGTAGAGAAGTTACTTGAGGACAAGTAACATGTAAGTTTGGGGGATTTTGATACACTGAAAATATATGCATTTTTAGACACATATTTTATACTCATTTTTGGTGATATTTCACTTTAATGGAAGGTATTTAATATTTTCTTGCAGGTTATTGATTTTTAAGGCTTAAAGCAAAAAGAAACCAGAGAGGATGAAATTTAGAGTTAAAATTAAATTTTTGAAGAAATGCTCAACGCCGCCATCGCCGAGGTCAGCGCTGACGACGCAGAACAATTTAACGCTGAAGATTTTTACTCAGCGCCGACGACACCAAAGGCAGTGCATACCCCGTTTCTAGAAGGTTCAATGTATTTGGACGATTTGTTGAAGAGTTTTTGGAGGCACCTCTTGGAGAACCGACATTGGGCTCTATTTGAGGTCGAATTTCATCAGAAAATTCGATCCTCTACGTTTTTTACTCCTCTACGTTCATTTTTCGCTCCATATCATTCCATTCCACTATCATATTGGAGTCAATTAGTGATTTTTATTTCATAGTTTAGAGTTTTTGTGGTGAGATTTAGTTTGAAACTTTCCGTAAGAGTGTTGGAGAAGGAGAAAATGAGAAAGTTCTTCTTCCTACATTTCTTAGAAAAGTCTACAAAGGATTTGTTTTGAGGAAGAGTTCCAGATAAGTTTGTTTGTTTATTTAGTGTTGTATGAACTTTATTTTATATATGAAATTTGTGTTTTGTAGTATCTTTCTCATGAAGTCTGAGTAGTTTCATCTATATTTCCCTCTACTGTGAGATATGGTGAAATGAAGAGATAAATTGAATGTGCCATAATTAAAATATAAAATAAATTGTGATGATTTTATAACTCCAAACTTAATTTACTTTTCAGTTTGGTCAATGGATTTGTTAAAATATGTTGTGAAACATATGATCCGGGAAATGGAGTATGAGTTCTACAACAGAGTGAGGATCACATTTGATTTCATGAAGGAGAAATACATTCATGAATTTAAGTGCAAATAAATAGGAAAATATTCTTTGTTGGGTGTAAAATTGGAAAATATTTAGGGTGACAGACTAAAATCCTCAATTTGGTCTTAGTGTTTAAAAACTAAAGCGAGAGTTAGCCTTCAGGTGAAGGAAAATGGGAGCTCTGGAGTGGGAGCCGGTATCCTCCTAGCCTAGCCATGGATTTAGAGACTAAACTTAAGATTTGCCAATGATTTTCTATGCATTGTATCGGGGTAGAGAAATAAAATTGCTTCTATTTGGCAGAATCTATATTAAAAACATTTATTTCATCTCATTTCACCAAAATTTCATTGTAGTGGGAATGATGCTTTTTCACATAAGAAATCTTCATTACCTAAACATAGTTCTTAGATTAGTATTAATATTTAAAAGTTGCATTTCCATTTTTGCTAATAGTTTAAGTAATTTAGTTTGGTTAATATCTCAACATTCAAAATTAGTGACAATGATTTTGTTTGATTTTCTATAGATTTTCTATTAAAATTTATCATTGCTAATTTACACCTTCCTCGTGGGATCAATATTTGGGGCTTAAATAGAAAATCCATTATTACTTGATAATGATATGTATACTTGCGTAAAATCTCATTATTAATTGCTTATAAATAT
>NW_018165006.1:209962-216488 GCF_001263595.1 Phalaenopsis equestris | reverse complement strand
TGGTGTCAACTTCATAAATCCTTACATATAAAAATTCATGATCAAGTTTTTGGCGTCATTTTGGTGTCAACTTCATAAATCCTTACATATAAAAATTCAAGATTAGAAGCGCCAAAGTTGTGAGAAATTGGGATTCCGACCCCTTTAGATTAGGGCTAAGGTTTATAATGTGAAACTTCTCAGCTTCATAAAGGACTGACCACAAATTTGTTTCCTATCCTAGGGCTTCATCTAGAAAACAATTGGTCAATCAATAGGTGTATGGTCGTGCCGACTAGTACCGGCAGGCAACTTGCCTAGCATAAGCGACCAAAAACCTACGAAAACATCACAAAGTTGGCCAATCAAAAGACATATGGCTGTGTCGACTAGTGTTGGTCGACAAAATTACCTCGTGTGGGCGACCAAACCCACAACACCTAGAAAAGCCAAGAGCTGACTAAAAAAGAAAATGCAAGGGCTTTTTAGAATCTCACCAATGCAAAGATTGAGGTCATCCTCACTGTTTGCTCCGAGCTGTTGATGCCCACTCCATGCACCGATGTATCTCACAAAAAACACAAAAACGAGTGAGAGAAAAAGATATACAAGTACCCAAAAATAAATGATCATAACATACAAAAATATGATCGACACATACATTTGTGAAAGAAGTCGTTCATGTCAAGGCCTCGCTCGGTTGGATTTGGGAGGTAGAGAGATTCATTGCCGACACGAGCTTCGACCAAAAGTGGAAGCGCCACAGTTTTGACCACATGAGAAAGGAGGTCGACGAGTACCTTAGGTCGAGAGAGGAAACTGACTGAAAAGTTTTCCCATGAGAGGGAGTGCCGAAATAATTGAAATAAAGAAAAGCTCTCACGAGGCAATGCCAGAGAAAACATAGCCTTGCTTCCCCTGACTGTTAGTTGTTTCATAGCCTCCCGCTCTGGTGGTGGAGGACCAACAACTCACTTGGTAGGTTGTTTGGTCGGTTGATCGCGGGGCCTCAGTGGGGGTACATATCAGTACATAGACGAGCAGATTGCCCATCTTGGATCTCTCCTTTTGTTTGAGAAAGGTAAGTGGGTCAGACGACATCCTTGAGACCCATTTTTTCTTTTAAGAGGGTTTCTTAACTTGCCTTTAACCCTTAAGCCCACTCCCTTCTATTGGCCTCTTTGTTACCTCGAGCTTCTTTGTACCCTCAGGCTAGCTCCCTTCTTTTAGCCTCTTCATTCCTTTGGACTTCATCTTGCCCTTAAGCTGGCTACCGGGTTTCTTTTTTTTTTGTTTCCTTCTCAAGATGGAACTGAGTGACTCCGAATAATTGTATTAGCATTTCTTCAATAAGAGCATCGTTTACATGTTTCTTTGCTTGCCATCTTTCTTTCTCTTGAAATTGACCAACTGAGAGACACAATCAAAAGCAAATGCGGATAACAATAGAACTAATCACGTCCAATTTATAAATGTCACAAACACAAAAATCCAGGGAGTTCAATTTTTAAAGTACTGATTACGAAAGAAATGAATCTACTTTTTGCATTACATTCACTTATTCTTATCACTATTGTTAGTTTCAAGAAGTAAGAAGAGATGTGTACATCAAAAATATGTTAGCATGAATCTAGAAGAAATCCAAACGACTAAATTAAATGAAAGTACGACTAGTAATGACCCACAGAAGGAAGATCAATGGTCCCATCAACAGAAGATTGGAAGATTTTATTGATTAAGCACATATCCTTTGGGTTGAAACTTCAAGTTGACCAGACATGGGTCGTCTGAGCCAATGACCATGATCTATTTAGCCAAGAGAAGACATCAACCCAACTCTTACCCCTGTAATGCCAACGCATTATAAGAACCTCTGGAACTCTTCCCTAAAAAGCTGAAGGTTCTCACCACGATGTACTTCACGAACACCTAAAAAGGACCTTTTGTCAAGGTGTGATCTATCTGTCGCATTATGTTGACTCACCTTTTTTATTGACAGCCTAGTCTCATCCTGGCGACATGAGCTCCTCATTTAGGGGTCGGTAGTCAATAGTTGGACAAAAGCAACGATCAGATCGTTGACTCAAGTCAACAAAGTGAAGTCCAGATGATTGAAGATGAACCAGTGCCGACCGACAAGCCCAACTCAGCTTGGTCAATCGAATGAGCCTTGTCGACCCAAGAACTGCCAATCTCATCTAATCAAGTGATAGGGTAGTCAAGTCATAAGCCCATTTATGTAATTACACAAAATACCCTGCAACGCCCATTAAAACGGGTATAAATAGAGAGGTCATTTCCACAATAAAAGGTAATCAATCAATCAATCAGAGAATCAAACACAATTCTCTCATTCTACTGTTCATTTATTACACACCCTCTCTTCTTGTCTTTCTCTCTCTCTCTCCCTCTTCCTTTTTTTTGCACTATTCCTTGGTAGTGATTGACAAGGCAGACTTTGATTCAACATAACCATTTCGCAATCACAATATCCTCCCCCTGCAGTTTTTCTTCAGTTTTTTGTTAATTCTATCATATATAATAGCTCAAAGTTCATAATAGACATGATTTAAAATTCTCTCGATCATTATGCGCGTGATAAACCAATTAAGGCTTCTAAGAGTAACAGACAACAATCCGAACCTCCGTCCTGGTAGGCCCTATACATCCAGATTTCAATAGCTGATCAAATTACCTAAACTTTCGTGCTTTGCAGTTAACCTACTAGCCCTGTCAAAAACTTTCCCCCTTCTAGCAAGCCAATCGGATAGAGCTAACAAAAGTGAACTTCTCAAAATCCAAAGAGGTTGGCGGACAAATAATAAAGAAAGAAACAACTACTCTCAGTTCGGCGTATAACAATGCAGTCAAATATTTGTAATATTGTTATTTAAAACTTAATTAAAGTAGTTTAGCTAATGCTGCACTAGATATTTGTTGAATGACAGAGACGTCGTTGAACTGCAAGAAAATTATGATTGGATGCGTTGTGACCCGCCACTAGGGCTGTCAAAATAGCTTGTTGTTCGCGAACAACTCGTGTTCAGCTCATTAAAAAGCTTGTGTTCTGCTAGTTAATTTCGTTCGATAAGCTAACGAACCGGAACACGAACAACACGAACCAATATTTGTTCGTTCGTGTTCGGCTCGTTTTGGCTCGAAATACTTATAATTTTTAAAAAATTAATTGACTACAAGGCTACAAAGATTTATAATCAATTAAAAGTATTGATTAAGAAAATAGAATAAAAATTATTAAATTAGATTGAAGTGATGTTATAAATCTAACTCCAATTCTTAACATCTTATGACTACGTGATTAGGGTTGTCAAAACGACTCTTTGTTCGTGAATGACTCGTGTTCGGCTCGCTAAGCAAACGAGTGGAATATGAACACACTTTCTGAGCTCAAAATATAAACGAGCCGAACACGAGTTGAGCCTGGGCTCGTTTGTGTTCGGTTCGTTTACACCCCTAGCGCTATGCAAGGTAAAATAATAACAGAATAAAGGACTAGCCTATTGAGAATCACACATTACAAAAAAACAAGGCACCAAGATAAAGAATCATCTCTAAATAAAGATAACTCAGAGTTTTGAACAAACATACAACTCATAGAGATGGAAGAGTGAATTAAAAGAATAATGCAAGAAGCTTTGGAATAGAGTTTTAGGGTTGCTCCAAAGATGAAGACACTATAAGTCTCCTAAAAATAAATAATATAATGAAGGCCCTCAATTGCTAGAGCGCTAACCTCTACATTTACTTCCAAATGATTTTTGAACTTCATCACTCTACAACCCAAGCCTTCAAGCCCACTTGAAAGTCTTCTTTATAAGTCAAGTTCAAGCCTTGGTGGATAGTTACTTAATCTTGTTTTCCCCACCACTACAAGGCATTAAACCCAACCAAATTTGTCAAGTACTTTAAATAACAGCTTTATAAAATGAAATAACCCTTAACATTTATTTTTCCTTTTTTATACCACTTAAAACTCTCCCACTAAAGACATTTTTTAACTAAACAATTCCAAACTAGACTTAGCTTCTTTCAATCAAAGCCTCTCTTAGCCTTGCCTTCTTAGCATATACTCTAAAGCAGTAAATAAATAAAAAATTAGATATTTAATTTAAATTCTAGTCCTTAACAGTGCATAAACTTCATTCCTTAAATTGATCATTCAATTTAACCTATGCTAGCCCATGTTGGACTAGCCTTAGTTTTCCTTCCAACCAATATCAATGACACAACTTTCCACTAAAAGCTCAAAATCACATTTTTAAAATATTAGGGGAAAGAAAATACCTTTTACATTCTAAGCCATTAATCCTTTTGAAATTGTCTCTCTTCTCCAACATATGTGGTATAAAAGTGAATATGAAAAGAAGCAAATCTAGATGAACAATTTGGGTAGCTGAGGAGAAATTTCTCTTAATGGACACAACTTTAAATAATTAAGTGTCACCTCATCAAGTTTGTGATTAGTAAAATCTTATCTAAATAGATATTTTTCATGTTATTGTTGTGTCAATATCATAAGACTTGATCTAGAGTGATAACTTAATAAGAGAGATCTCCACTAAAAAAAAAAAATCATTTTGATGCAATTATTTAATAGAAAACTTGTTATTTATTTGTTAAAACTTGAAGAGGATTATAATATTCGGGATTTGAGAGTTATTATTTAAAAATTTTTATCTTAATTTTTATATTTCTTGAGTAATAATATATGCATATAAGTTTAATGTTATTAGAGCTTAAAAAACATTGTCAAAAAGGCTTTGTTAGTTTTATTTTCTGATTGAACAGTGTGTTTATAGAACCTTACAGATATGAAGATTTAAATATTTAAATAAACAGATGCAACATCAAATGTAATATATTATCTCGAGATACCACTTTTCTATGGGTTTGATTACTTAAATTAAGAAATATTAAATATTTGCAATTATCTACGATTAAAATCAAAAAAATCTTTTCTCAATTTAGTCCAAAGACTAGAAATGATTTAGATTAAATATGGGTTAAAACCTTCCTATAAGGGTAAATCACTAAATTTATTTATATCTGTTGACCTCACTTTTGGTAAGGTCTTGGTTTCTTTCTCCTTAGAACTTATAATCTAGCTTTAGGACTTTGCAATTGACTATCCTGGAGGACTAGTAATGGAACCCACCTCACATAGGACTTCAAACCACTTATTGACTCATGTTTGTAAAAACCTCACATGAGTGGCCCCCAACACTCAACTCTTAGTTGCAAGGGCTAAAAAATAACATGTGGGGGGCCCAAAAATGAGTTCCCATAGGATTTAGAAGCCTCGGGGAAGCCCTTAGTGACTCAACCATGCGCACATCCACGTGCTCCACATTGCACACTCACGAACACTGTAATGTACCATAATTCACTGACTGGCACCAAGATTAAAGTCAAATGAATTGAAAACTCTCATGACATGAATTATCACTTAAACTGACCTGCCCATCGATGAAATTATCTGGAGGATCCCGGATGACGAATAGACCACACGAGCGGGTCCAAAACGTCAATTTTAGCTAAAAAGGACACCCATATTGTTACAGTTCCGCACCAAAACAAATAACACCAAATTCGAGCAAATAACACCAAATCCGGGTCACTAACACCAAGTTCTGCTCAATAACACCACAAAACTCCTCAATAAAACTCCTTTCTTTGCGCAGCAACATTCCTGATTCCTTCACCGGAATCCACCTCGGTCGAACACGAAGCGACACCGTCCAAAATCTTGTACAACCACTCAATCGAGGCCGAATCTCTCAAGCTCAAGTATAAACTCGGAACTCAGATATTTTTTTTTTTTTGCTTCGTTTTCGTTTATATTCAATAAAAGGAAAAAATAAATATTGCACGAACACGTTGTCGCCTTGTTTTCTTTTACTTTAGCGAAAGAAATAAATATTGCATGAACACATTGTTGTCCCGTCTTCTTTTTCTGGCTTTTGACAAAAGAAACGATTGCCGCATGTTTATTTTATCGGATCGACATTTTATTCTCTGTTCATTTTATTTTTGCGAAAGAAACAAACACTTTCATTTCCAATTAGCTTCATGGATAGACATGTTTGATTTAGATGATCGTGCTCGACAAACGACGATCGAGTTTGTGTTAAATCTGCGGAGATCTTGACGTTTTTTTTGTATGGATGGCTCTCGTTAAGTAGATTTGTTTTCTGATTTAATTAAATCTGAAAGTTCATCTGATCGTTGAAAGTCATATGTTGGTGTAAAAAATTCATAAAAATAAAAAAAAGATACTCTAAACTCAGCAAACATAGGAAAACATTGTGAATCAAATCATGATGACATTTGTTTATTATTATGTTCTAAACTAACTAAAACCACATAAATATAATTAAATCATAAAAAATCAAATAGTGCTCATCTTGACTTGCAATTTTGAGGGTTTATTAAACATGTTGTTATGGATATTTTTTGATTTTTTTGAAGTCAGAGGACATGCATAAAGTCAAACCTTGTAATTTTTTTAAAACATTTTTAATTATTT
>NW_018165006.1:197926-209862 GCF_001263595.1 Phalaenopsis equestris | reverse complement strand
CCATGTTTGGTAAAACTGTTTAAAAGAAGAGTATACAATCATTTTTTTTGAAACTTCAGTAGCACTTTTTGTTTAGGAATAAGAACACATATGCTAATCTTATGTATTTACATATTTAACACATAAACTTTGAAATTTTACGAATATTTGCATATTATTTTGGAGGTCTTACGAAAGAATTGAGTCTCATAAAATTAATGAAGTTAAATGTAGTGTTTGATATGTAAATATGTGAAATTAATTATGGTTAAGGAATAGAATTGAAGTGTTAGATATGTATGTATAATGAAACTGATCATCGTCGTCAGGTGATATAAAAACAAAATAGTTATGATTTTTACATCAGAATGAAACAAACATCTTAAATAGCGAAATTGAAATGTAAAAAAGGAAACCAAGCAATTTACATGGTTCGGTCAAACTGACCTACATCCACGAGGAAGCAAGCGAACATCTTTATTATGGCAATGAAGAAGAAAATACATAGCTTCAAATAAAAAATTACTCCTACCAATAACCAATTGATGGAAGGAGTTAAAAAAATGTTGTGGCATTTGCAAACAGCTCACCCAATTTTGCCACATACACATTAACAAATGAAAAAATAATCAACACTGCATTAACAGTACAACTGGAAGAGGAAGAGGGAGTTCAACCACAATTTTTTGAAGCTCATGTTTGAGTAACTGGCATATATCTATCTCACAATTCATGAAGTATCCAACTAACATGTATCAACATTTTGATCACTTTGGCTACAATTTGCAGTAATGTTTTAGCAAAAGTAATACAGATCAACTGAAGCACAATCTAAGAACACAAGGATTATAGTGGCTCAGCATCAATTGAAGCCAAGATCACAATCGAAGCCTTTTAATCCAAGTCCTCGTGGGGTTATTCTGCATACTGAGATTCAACCCCATAAACACTTCCGTTTCAAAAAATGTAACGAAAATATTATAAATAAATTTGCAAAGATAAAGCAAGACAATCTAATTGTAAAGATTCAACTCGTATCTCTTACATGATGTCATTCCAATTATGTTCTTACATGAGAAAAGAGAAGGATTATCTCATTGCGTTGAAGTTATAACATGGTAAATTTAAGAAAGTTTTACATACATACCACTCAATTTCTATGAATTTACAAATCTAACACCTGATATATAAATACAAGAGAATTGGGTTGTAGGCCTTCCTACTGAATTGGGAGTTACATGCGTGGTTTGCCATTTCAAAAAATATAACGTTGCAGATTTGTGAGAGGTTGAATGAAGTGAAGTATCCAAGAATGAAGTGTAGTTTATATGCCACGCTTGCAATTCGTACAATCAGATCCTAATAACAGAATAAAGAAACTCATTTTTGCAATCAATAACTCCATCATTTTAATAAGTTCAGAGGTGATACAATCACACAGCAAAAGATGCAAGAATGAAGTGAAGTAAAACAATATAGTTACAATAAATCCTAACAAAATTAAACAGTCCTTAACCAAATATATCACCTTCTGTTCTTAATCACAGAAGTATATACAGCAGGATCTTAGATAAGGCATATCCAACGTATCCCTACCTACCAATCTCCTCAACTCTAAAAGAGGAATGATGCCCAAAAGCAAATGAATAGGGCAATTCTGTGAATCACCATAACATAATTGTACTAGTTACTTTGTAAAACCGGCACGGGCTCCTCCATATGAGAATCAATAAAAATCAAACTTTATAAATGGCACAAGTACATTGAAAATGTCATTTATGGAACTTATGGAAATTCATTCAATATCAGAGTTTTGACAAAATGAACCTTTCTTAAAATCAAGTTACGGAATCTTTCTTTCTTTTAAACTAAACTAGCAAAAAGTGCAGGAAAAAAAAAAGAATGGCATTCCTCATTAAAACATGCAAAGCAAGTCAAACCTCACACATCCTACACAATTTATCAGATAAAGCTATTTCACTGCAATATTCTATACTTCCTTTTCACGATTTGGAAGAACACATTCAAACCTAGAAATTTCTCCTCATATTATCTGCCAAAAGACGCATCTCTTAGAACAAAACCAACAACAATGCCTCCAACACAGCTGGTCGATCACAAGCTCGTTGAAGTTCATAATTATGAATCTTAATTTCTAGCTAATGCCAGACCAATAGCACTTCTTCCCCCAGAACTTCCAAGAATCCAAATACAACCAGACTCACTCTGATGTATGAAGAGATCATCGGTATATCTATCTGGTCAACCACACAATGAAATCACACATAAAGCAAAGAGAAAACAATCTCCAATAAGTGATTCTCCAGCCACATAAACTGATAAAATGCCAGTAACAATAAAAAATAAAAAATAAAAAGCTCCAAAAAATTCATAAACTAATAAAATACCCAACTACTTGTGTTTCCCCAAGACATTAATCCATTAGCTTGCTAGTGCAACATAAGTCAAGCTGCCTTATCGAATCCCCTGCACCCCAAAAAACTCTGCATAACATAGCTTTCCCTCATTTGATTAACAGAAGTGAAATGGGTTAGGGTATAGGAGATCGTACGGGAGAGGAGCTCGAGCGCGCAGGCTAGGGCAGGGAATTGCACCAGGAAGGGGAGACATGCGAAGGCTTAAGTGCAGGGGAGATTGCGCGGCTTAGGTAGATCGTGACATAGGGCGAAGGAGTCGAGTAGGAATACTCAGCGCGGTAGGGAGGCAAAGTAGGGATCCTTCGTGTGATTGAGAAGAAGTTGAGTGCTTGGGCTTGGGATCGCAAAGGCTAAGGCAGGGCGAACCACACTCCTTTTTGTGCATGGAGGTGTTCGGCTTCGACAAGTTCAAACACACGCAACAGCGAAGAGAGGTTCAAAACAAGCGAAAAAGACGGGTTTGCGATTACCTGCCTCGCTTCGTGGATTCATTGTTGGACGGGGAAGAAGAAGGCGCAGGGCCACGGGGTTGGGAACAACAGACGAGATGGCGAGATGGCTCGCGGAAACGATCGTGCGGGGGGCAATTTGGAAAAATAGCGACGCGAAAGCTGCTGCCGTGGGGTCGATCCCGCGGCAGGCTAGCGTCATCTGACCGCCAAGTTGGGAGATAAACAATAAAAATTCGCGATATTGGACCGTGCCGCACGAAAAAAGCGGCGCCAAATAGACCCAAAGCATAATGTTTTTATCGAAGGGTAAAATTATAATTTTTTAAACTGTTGAGTATAGCGAAAAATGAAACATGGATGATGCAAGAGTTAGGGGTAGAATTTTTTAGATCAACTAATCACTAATTTTAACCCCTCACCAGTGTTCACACAAGGTACCAATGAAACTTACTTCACAAATATTTTCAAAATTACAAGTTTACTCCTAAACCCTAGAAGCTTGGTAGTGAATTAGGTTCAATCTAAATAAACTTGAGAAATAGTTCAAGAAGAGAATATAAGTCATCATAAATGAACATGGAACATATTAAAACACAACCAGCTTAAGTCTAACTGAAAGGTGAGAGTGTATAAGTTCCTCAAATACTCTAGACATACCCTTCAGTGGTGTTCGCTCTCATAACTCTTAAACTGACCATTGGTCATACTCATGGGATAATTAAAACATCAAGAGCATAGTGAAAGTATAAAAGATCCCTAACATGAACTGGTGGATTAACTTGATGACTTAGCAAAGTCTAAGGAACTTGGAATGATCCGAGGGTTCTAAGGTTGTTCAAGGTTACTCCCGAATACGTTTGCAAAACTTTGGGACATTCTATATTATACTTGGGCTTGTTATGACTTGTTGAGGTAAATCATCCTCAAAATATAACAATCATTAAAACCAAATAAAGAAATGAAACCTTAGGGACCCTCCACCCTCCAAGATATAACTTGGGATCCTTCAAACCAAAATGAAGGTCATCATATCACAACTTAAACTACAGTGATACCCAATGCTCCAGGATTTAGGCTTGAACCCTACAATCAGAACCTCTTGGCCATCGAGGACATTTGTAAACGCTACATTGGATCATGGGGCTAATGTAAGGCAGAGGTTTTTGTGACGAGGGTGATGACGATAATGCTTATGTGTGCTAAAAGCGGGGTGTGAAAATAATATCTCTTGCCTTGAGGACCTTCGCAGAGGGGATGGCAAGGCCGATGATACTATTCACCAACCCTTGGTGAGGAGTTGCCCCTTGCTTTCTTAGGTTGCTGGTAGTTCTAGCCCGACCGAGGTGAATAACTTGTATACTATTATATTGCTAAAGTATTTACACATATACAACATAACAAAAATATTTTTTTCTTGTGACACTACAATTTATGAATGCTAAGTAAATTCTACATGCATGAAAAATTAAATAATTTTTCATGAAATCATATAAAGGTCCACTTGTTAATCACTTTGATTTTGGTAATGAATTCTCTTCCTTAGATTGTCTGGTTGATAGCTTCTACCCATGGTTGGATTATAAAACACACAACCCATTTGACTCATTCATGAAATCATCTGTTCCCATTTGACTCTTCCTACAAGCAACCTTGAAAAGTAAACTTTGGAGTCATGAAGACAGAATATCTGATTTAAAGTGAGAGTTTTCTCAAGTGACTCCAGTCATTTGAGATGTAATTAACTATATAAGCTTGCCCTTATAGGTAACTTGAAACTCAGATAAAATAAACCTTATCTAATATTTATATTAGGTTGGGAAATTTGTCAATCACACATAAAAGGTTCGCATACCAAACGGATGTCATAAATCATGTAGTTTATATAACTGAGCCTGTCGTTAAGTACTAGTCCATCTCTCGATGTGATGTTTTTCTTGTGGAGTTGTGTTCAATCGTTTAAACTACTAGACATATGAAATTTGTTTGGTCTCATATTTTCAAAATTAGAACACTATTTAAAAAAAAATAAAAATTACAAACATGTATTTAAATTTAAAATTATTTGCCAAATTAAAAACAGTTGACTTATAACTTCTGGCGACTCTATTGGGGACTAGTTCCTTTCTCCATTATGATGAGAAGATTTTCTCTTCAAACATCTATAGTGTGTCCATACCCCTCATGGCCTAGATTGTTATTCTTCCATTGACTTACCAAATTCATTTCTCTCTTGAGCAGGTATAATTAATTTACTCGAGATTTCAGGACCTTCCGTTCAATCTTCCTTAAGCAAAGAGGTTCCAGAATCATCAAAATTATGAAAAATTGGATAACCTCTAATAGGTGCGGTATGTTAGGGTCGAGGTGAACCTGATGTGGAATGGGTCATTTCCAATTTTGGCTGGGTCCTATTCCTCGTGATCACTTCATTTATTTTTCGAGTTTGACTTGTTCTTGTAACAAGTCATATCAATTTTACCCCTGAAACTTCTCTTGACAATATTAAAACTTCAAAACCTAATACCAAAATAAAACATTCACAGTTAAAGAATCAAAAATTTTTTTGAACAGAAGACATGTGGAAGAAAAACAAAAATAACAACAATAACACAACAAAAGCAACAACCAAAATAAATTTAAGCAAAAACAGATGGATAAGTTTCAAAAGAAACACCGAGTTTATAAGGCAATTTTGTCATATTTTTGTACTTGCAATAAAGATTACTACACCCATAGATAAAGCATAGAATTCTACTGACACTTACAAATTCTCGACTGGCAGGAAGAATGTCGTCCCCAATGTTGACCTTCTCATGCAGCTTGCCTACCAGCAAGAATGCTTGTCAGGTAGGATACATGATAAAGTTTGGATCTGGTTTTGAGGAGTTCAAAGTATTTCTCGGCAAATTGTCATTTGTGATAGTGAAAGCGGATGCCCTAGAGGTCTGGGAGCCTTCTTTGGAATTGGACTTGAATTGTGGTCAAGACTTCCCTTCTCTCAAGAAGGTGAAGGTTAGTGTCGTCCCCGTTGAGGTTGTCACTCCAGTTATCGCTGCTACTACCACCAGGGCCGTTATTGCTACCCTCATCAGGTTTAATGTCATTGCACCCATCGTACCATCATCATAAAAAAGGATATAAGTTCTACTTGAAGACATTTCAACTAACACCATTTTCCTCATGTCGTCTGTGTTCAAGATTGGGTCTAGTTCAAGAGCCGATCAGTTGACCTAATCACAGAGAAGGTACCAGAACCGTAAGATTTGAAGGCCAAAAAAGCAAAAGCTTTGAAAATCATGCTAGCCGAAGAGACTCTGCAGCAGGAGGAAATTGAACTATTTGAGACCACACCTCTTTTTGGAGGGAGTAGGCTTCACTCATTGTCCACCGCTGTCAGAGAAGAGAGTGTACATAAGATTTCCACTGTATTACCTCATTGCCTCACCATCATGGTGAAAAGAGAAAGACCAGAACCTTTTGTTAAAATTCATTCAGTTTTCAAAAGTTTGGATAGGTTTTCTCTGTCACCGAGATAAAAAGAAGGATGGGGTGTGTTGCGTCCCTCTGAGTCCAAGTAGAGATCTTGAAAAGAGATGAAACCGCCCACCAATTTCATGGATCTACCCAGGGGGAGGTGCACTATAGCCTCGTGTTCCCACTAAGCTCTACCTAGGAGAACGTTTAGACACCACAACTGCCCATGCCATTACTGCAACTATCTCCCAAAAACCTATAGAGTGTTGGCCGATCAAGTCCCACCTAGGGCCGAGAGTATTACCTGTCACTACGGACGGAGAGCCCCAGAAGACAAAGGATTGCTAGTTACTGCATTCGGACCACGCATTAGGGACCGTGACTAATCCTGACAAACCGATGTTACTAATAATACATCTAGTCTCAAAGCATCGATACAAAAGGAAAAGTCATGGAAACCTAAAGTCGTTAGAGTAGTGCTGCAATAGGGATCAAAGGGATATCTCTCTAAAAAGGATTTTGAGTCCGACAAACCACTCTTAAGAATTCCAAACCTACAAGGGTATGTGCTGATAAAGGATATGCAACAACAACCTCCGATTGATCTTTAGATTGTTAAAGGAATGTTGATCGAAGATACATTAGAGAAGCTCAGAGATGACATCACCGAACTATCAAAAGAACAACAAAGAGATTTCAACGACGATGAGTATGATTTATCAGCTCACATGGATGAAGATTTTGCTGAGATCCTCGTAGTTGAGACTAGGGCTTCTTCTTCACTACGTGATGCTCTTGTTGAAGGGAACGCTGCTGATGAGTTCCAAAGGGCCATTCAATAGTGGGATGAACAGACAAGTCAGATGAAAAGGTAACTAGAGGAAGTGATGACCGCTATGGCTACTATTCAAGGACAATCACAATTACCACTGATAGAATCACTAGAGGTAAACCAACCAAAAGTCATTCACATCACAGATGAAAAGAAAGATTCAACCCTGAAGATGATACCATAAAAGGATATCAGGCAAATGTGGAGCAACAGGTGAGAGAAGCCTTAGCTCAGTCAAAGGGAGGAACATTGATTCTGAAGGGTAGGCCTTACCAAGAATAATTTGATGTTGTTCATTACCCAAAAGGTTTCGTACCACCATTGTTCAAGACTTTTGATGGGACCGGGAACCCCTGACATTATTTGCAAACTTCCATGCAAGTTGCTGCAACGCGGGGGTTAGCGATGCACTGCTGTTCCGTCAGTTTATGAACAGCCTTTTTGAAGTCTCTTTTGACTGGTATGCAAAACTACCTATGGGCTCGATAAAGACATTTGTAGAGTTGGAAAACTTGTTCGTTAAAAGGTTGCTAGAGTTCAACATCATATCACCGTAGGTGATCTTTTGGTAGATTGATAGAAACCGATAGAAACCTTGGAGACTATGTAACTAACAACGTAACTAACAACCAATCCTATTCAAATTTTAATTGTGGGTATGTTTTTACTATTTTTGGTGACTACATAAATAACAACCAATCCGATTCGAATTTTGATTCCCATGAGAATCCTCAATTCATACAAATGTTAATATGGCTTAAGAAAACATTAGCGACACAGGGTACGACAGCTCAGATAGTGAAGCACCCATTTTTGAACTCTGAGAGGTTGGTTGCAATCGACTTGGAACCCTCGGATTCAGAAGACATAACACCGAGAGAACCATTCGTCATTTCAGAAGACGAAGCCTTGGGTTCAGTTCAAGAACCAAAAGAGAAAAAGGAGGTAAACCTTAGGAGTGGGAAAGTATTGCCTCCAAGGACAGCTCCAAAAGATGAAGGGAAACAAATGACTATTTAAGAAGAGCCTGTTCCACCAGTAAAGGAGATACCCATACGGGAAGAGACATGAGGATTAAACAATAAAATATAATATAACGTAATAGCCCATCTTCGGAAGTTGTCAGCCAAACTAAACATATACTACGAAGCTATTCAGGTTTGAACATTGTGATCGGTTGGATCTGGATGCTTGACCTTGTCCTAAGCGGTCAGTCGGTTACCTGAAAGGCGACGGCCTGCCATAGATGTTCGACTGGCCTTTTGTTAATGTTCAGTCATGAAGGTTAATTGGCCATCTTGAAGATCAGGCTCCGACTTCTTGGTTAAGGAGTCACAATTCTTCACATTTTCCACCTTACATGTTTGTCCGCTTTCGGTTGGACAACAGGGTTCTTGGTCAGTCGACTTTAAGCTTCTTGGTGGGCAATGATTTTTCTGCTCGAACGCTTAGTATTTGATATGATCTGTGAAGCTATTTCAGGCGTACATAGGGGTGTAAACGAGCCGAACACGAGCGAGCCATGCTTATCTCGTGTTCGGCTCGTTTATATTTTGAGCTCAAAAAATTTGTTCGTGTTTGGCTTTTTTTTTAGAAGAACTAAAGTGGGACGTCAATAACACTTTTGTGTCCTTTTGTGTTTTTTGGTTTTTTACCTTTTTCTATCTTTGCTTTATCTAGATTTGGTGTGTGTTGTATTGTATGAGTTGGGCTTTCTTTTATGTTCTCTCATACAACTTTTTTGTATCTTTTTTGTATTAATATATTTTCCCTCGGACTTTTTCTATATATATATATATATAATTTATTAGTACTATTTCGAGCCAAAACGAGCTGAACACGAACGAACAAACCTTCGTTCGTTTTGTTCGTGTTCAACTCGTTAACTTAGACACGCCCCCGAACGCGATCCTCTTAGCGAGTTGAACATGAGCTGTTCACGAACAACGAACCGTTTTGACAGCCCTAGTGATAATATAAATGCGTACATAAACATTCTTTAAAAACTCTAAAGAAGTTATGGCACATAAACATTCTTTAAAAACTCTAAAGAAGTTATGAAAATATAAATTTAAAGAAAAAAAATACTAATAAATACAACTGACATCATTGGGACTAGATGGTAGAGTCAGCTCAACACTTGGGCCGCATTCAAACAAAAGCAAATTTGAATTTTGGTTTAGTTTTGACCTTCGAGATATGCGCATGACGTTCTTCCTCGCCATTTGAATTATCGCCATAAATATTGGTAAAAATGACGGGCTAAAATGTGAACGTGAGCTGCTGCGTTGCCAGTGTACTTGTTCTGAAGGTCAGAATTATAAAAAACAATGAAATCTAGAAGGTTTGGAGCTGGTTTATGAGCGTTCAGTGTGGTACTTGTTCAAACTCAACATGAAGAGATAAACTTCACTCACCAAAAAATTTACATGAAAATTTGAAGGGGTTTTTACATAGGAATCAACCTCCATTATATTACCATTACCTAAAATTTAACATTTTACACAACTGAAGTATCATGAAAATCACATAAATACATCAAAATTATCATTTACAAATCATATGTTCCAGGGTTCTGAGAGCGACCGAGAGGCATGCAAATGAAGAAGATTGTTAAAGTGGTTGAAGAATTCCATTTACAGTAGTGCTTTTCGGAACGAGTTCAAGAGATTTAAATTCATGTATTCTATATTATCAATAAAATTTATTATTTTAAACGAATCTCAAAGTAATTATCATGGATTTTTAAATCTTTTTTTAGCACGAAACGTTCAAACTTTAATTAAAATTCATCCAAAAATCTCATTCCAACAAACATATTGTCAAATTTAACGGCATGATGAGGCGAACACAATGACACAAAAATTGAGTCAATCTGAGTTAAATCAAGTCTAAATCAAACTTTTGACATATGCATTCAAATATGATGATTTTATAATCAAATCATGTGTCTTGATAGATGAATTTAATGAGCCAAAGATCACTTAGTTCCGACATCATTAGGATATTTAAATGTTCACAAAACATCATGTGATTGAGGGCATCTCTTCAGACCATTCAATGGAGTGACCAAGTTTCTTTCTATATTTGTAGGGAAACCACTCAAAGACTCTATAATAGAGCCCTACGCCCTACCCTCTTCATGAAAGGGGATCTAAAGCTTGAACTTGACAAAGACCTGAGCTTGGAGCGGGATCATAAGGAGGAGCTAAAGTCCAGTGTTCTACACCAAAGGTCTAGCGGACGCCACTCGCTCTTACAGTCACCGACAATTATCAACCACCGCTCGTTGACCATTGTCGATCACTATCGACCACCCTTTACTTATTGCAACGAAATCCCTTACGAAATCACAATGTACACTGTGGAATTATGGCATACTTTACAAAGTAACAAAGCACCTGATTGAGCAGCACATCTCCCTAAACGTTATGCAACGATACACCCCAAAGTTGATGTGATGATACACCCCAAATATGGTGTGATGAAGCATCCTAAGGATGGTGCAATGACACACATTAAAAATGTTGTGCAAAAATGTACCACAAAGACGATGTAACGACCCACTCTAAAGAAGGTGTAACATCGCACCCTAAAGACAGTATAAGACATACCTCAAATATGTTGTAAGGATGCACCTTGACTACACTATAACGACACACTCTGAAGTTGGTGTAATAACTCACCCCGAAGATGGTGTAAAGACGCACCGCGAAGACGATGTAATAATGCACCTCATAATAACTGTTTATAATTACCGTACATAACTCACCCCGAAGATGGTGTAATGACGCACCACGAAGACGATGTAATAATGCACCTCATAATAACTGTTTATAATTATCGTACTCAAAGTATGCTTACTTTCTCCAGACTCCTAAATTTCTCTCCTTGCATTTCACCAGTACAGCCTAATAGACCAAATTTGGTCTGCTTGGCTCACAACTCATGCAGCTCCAAACTTCTGCCTCTTTGCCCTATGGACTTTATTACATTTCCTCGTTATGACTTACATAACAAACTACAGCTTACACGATCCATAGCTCATGTAGCTCCCAAATCTATCCTTTGTGTCCTACAGATAATATTACAACTCACCACTACAACCTATGTTACCAACTAAAATCTATATGACTCATAGCGTATGCAGCTCCCAACTCTGGACTATGCAGCCTAAGAAAATTATTGCGGCTCACCACTACTTCTTATGTGACTAACTACATCCTACTTGGTACAAAATCCATGCATCTCTCAACTCCAACCTCTATGGCCTTATCGTAGCTCACCACTATGACCTATGTGACCAAGTATGATTTATGTGACTTGCAGCTCATACCGCTCCCAACTCTGGTCTTTGCATCCTATGGATGTTATCACAACTCACCACTACAATCTATGTAACCAAATATGGTCTTTTTGGCTCACAGCTAATATATTTCCCATCTCCAGTTTGTGTGGCAAACAAATATTATTACAACTCCTCATGATGGCCTATGTGACCAACTAAACCTACACAATCCTCAGCTCATTGACAACGACTTTATATATGCTTAAAAATACAAGAATTTGATACTGCTGCTAGAAGATTTAAATCTCCGGCAACAGCGCCAAAAACTTGACAGCGGTTATAGATTTGATAAAGATGTGTATAAAATATTAAATAATTGCAAAGTCACACTTATCAATGCAAGTATACGTATCACTCAAGTAATACAGAGCTCTAATGGAGTCCTGGATATCGATCCCATAGGGAGTAATATT
>NW_018165006.1:193735-197434 GCF_001263595.1 Phalaenopsis equestris | reverse complement strand
TTTCACAAAACCTCAAGACAAGGAGAAAGACAGAGAAAACTACTCAGAACTCATGGAGAAGATACGACAAAACTTGGAATTTATATATAGAAGTAAAGTTATACAAACTTCAATAAGTAAATACAACTTATCTCTAATTCCTCCCCAAGCAAACTCCTCGAAGTTCATCTGAATCTCTTCCTTTCAGCACACAGAATTCTCCTTCGAAGCGGCAAGGAGGAAGAAATCTCTCACTTTCCTTCTACTCTTACAATCTCTCGAAGAATTCCTCACAATACTAATCACTCTCTCCACTCTAATGGGAACCACAAACAATAAAGACTCAGCAGGCATTGGACTCTCTTGGACTCCAAATTGTTTCTTTTAAAGTTGTAGAAGAGTTTTCAAGAGTTGCCCCAAGCGTCCCTTAAAAAATTGTCCACATTCAATGCATCTGTTGAAAGAACTGAAGTGCTCGACGTCGGCGGCCTCGATGGCGCCGTCGGTGGCCTTCTCTGGACTCTCTTGGACTCCAAATTATTTCTTTTAAAGTTGTAGACGAGTTTTCAAGAGTTGCCCCAAGCGTCCCTTCAAAAATTGTCCACATTCAATGCATCTGTTGAGAGAACTGACGTGCTCGACGTCGGCGGTCTCGATGGCACCGTCGGTGGCCTTCTAGAATATTTAATTATGGTCTCTCGGGAAAAACCCGCCTTCGGCGCCGCCAAGCTCGCCGTCGGCGCCCAAGATCAAATCTTCATATTTTGGTCATTTTGCTCCAAATTTACTTCTTTTTGTATCTTTTTGCTACAATGACCATAATTGAACATACCTGCAACAAAACATCAAAAATACCTTTTTTTAAAGTGCAATATCATCAAAATGAGTGTAAAATATGTATGAAAATCTCAACAAATTTTTCTTTGGTCACTCATCCAACTCCTTACTCAGGCTTCTACAGCCTATGAACATTAACACAACTCTTAACTGCAACCATTATGGCCAATCAACCCTTCTAAAGCTATCACCTATATCCTACATGGCCAACTACTACCACTACTTTCATATACAACCTCTAGAAGCATCTAGCGCTACAATCACCATTTATATTATCCACGAAGGACTATTTCCTTCATAGCAATTAACTATGAACTTTATGGCTCGTGGTGGCTATTATTAATTAACTATAAATTTGCATCAACATATTAATTCCAACTTGTCTAATTCAATGGGAGAGTGAGCTTTTGTTCTTATATTTCCATAGTTGATTAATTCGACTTGGTCAAGCTTATGATTTTTCCCCTTTCAAGGTTTTTGACATAAAAATCATGGCGCTCCTCTTGCTCCTCATCTCTTATTTATTTGTGTGTTAGATGTCATAGTAAATTGAGTTGTGAATTTATTACTCAACAATTATGGTTCTTATGGCACGCATCTGTTTACTTTCGTCTATGGGAAATGAAGTGTCATTGGACACAGGCTTGAAGTCTAGAATGAAGAGCCTCTACTTCATTTCCCAATAATATAAATTAACATGACTTTTGAATTATCCTTTAACATGGGGGGGGGGGGGGTTTCTCAAAAGGTTATTCATTGTTGCATCCTGAGAACAATTATGTTGGGGTTATCTTCTCGCATCTTAATCAGATACAATGTCTATGAAAACTACTTTCAGGCTAGGGGAAACTTTCACTATAGTCTCAAGTGATAATTCACGTTAATGTCTCGAGCATGACTATGGCGAGATAGTCATCCCTTAGTTCATTCAGACATCATGACTTTGAGGACCACTTCAAGGTTGAGGCACTTTCTCGTTACTCCACTGTCATATTGGATTTCATTCTCCACTTGGTCAAGAAGTTAATCTCTTTAAGATTTGATATATGGGCTACTTTATAGGCTCATATGGACAACACCCTTTGAGGGATAAAAAATACAAGAAAAAAAAATAATGAAGCAAAACCATATCTCCAAAAAAAAGTATAATCCATCTCGGTTGATGCCCCACTCTCGAGAAACATAAAGCATCTCTAATATCTTATTTTGGGACACCCTTTGAGGGATAAAAAATACAAGAAAAAAAATAATGAAGCAAAACCATATCTCAAAAAAAAAGAGTATAATCCATCTCGGTTGATGCCCCACTCTTGAGAAACATAAAGCATCTCTAATATCTTATTTTGGGCTTAATTATTCCCAAAACTATTGAATTTTACCTATTCCATAAAATGTTATGATTGCCAAGTGGGATCTCCAATTGTCAAACTCATATAGATAAAAAATTCTTGGCGGATTCATGTCGACTTGTTTTATGGCAGGCAATAGTCATCAAGCTGATGTACTTCAACTATGAGCTCAAGATCATCAAGCACTTCAAAGGTTCCACTATGTTATTGTGGCGACAAGTGTGTTCGATACCAGTACAAGAAGGAAGACAGCTATGGGAGAAGACTTTATTTTGGTCCCGGAAAGAGGACTTCTACAGATTGCATCTAATTTTTTTGGGTTGATGACACTGATGAGGTACCTCCAAACCATGATTAGTCAAGGAGAGATGCATGGATGGAGAGGAGATTGTCCCGAAGAATAGATCATCAGGATTTAAAGACAAACATCATTCTATGCTAGCTGGTTATCGTTGTTTTTCTTATTATTCTAGTCATTTGCATCAAATAACAAATCCTTTTTTATTATAATACAGTTTTGCTCTAATGAAAAAAAAATTAAATTGACACAGCATTCGAGAAATTCTAAAAAAAAAATATAAGCAAACTTAAAGTTAAGAATTAGAGTTTATTGGTACATAAAAAAGAGTGGTACAATACAGGTTGTTATACAGATTTTGAAAAAATACATCTAGAGAAAAACATAGAGATGAAATATAAATCGTCAACTATAAAAATAACTAGGTGATGTTATATAAGTAAAGTTGTTACATTCATCACATAATCATTAATCTCCTCTCTCAACTTTAAAATCTCCATGACACATTCTCCCTCAGAAGTGTTGAACTTGTTTGTCCTACATTCCTCTTCTTGCACCAAAGGACAGGCTTAGCGGGAGCTTTGAAAGCATCAGAGCATTCTAATGTGAAATAACCATCCTTTGATAGTCCTGTGCTAACCAACATTACTAATATAAGAAAAACTCCTGGATTAAGAGTGTTCTTTGGTAGCCTCAAGATGTAATTAATGAAGTGAGATATGGCCCTTTAGGAGCATTATAGACCACAAACTAAGCAAACACGTCTAAATATCTGGCTATGGGTAGCTTTTGTAGACATTCTTTCATAGCTATTTGACACAAGTTATTTTGGTCCAATCTTTGTTTGGATGTATATGCTTGACCTATCCTCGCGTGGTTTGCCGAACAGAAGTTGTTCATGTTCTTTCTCTTATTTTTCCACCCTTGTTGTATGTCATGCTTTTTTGGTTCATCTCTTCTTTTAATCATTCACATTATTCGAAAGAAAGACTTACTCAGAAAAGAGAAGTATACGACGATGGAAAAAGTGACAACTCCTTCAAAAAGTAATAATTGAAATGAACGGAAACACATCTTATTCATAAAAAATCTCCTTATTTACAGAGGTGATGGTATAATGACAACATTACATTTTTGCGAAACTTGACCAGACCAAGGGCTTCGTCGAAGATGATTGACTACTAACTCTAGAACTCCCAGAACATAGGTTCGCCAAAAAAAATATAATATATATAT
>NW_018165006.1:191076-193049 GCF_001263595.1 Phalaenopsis equestris | reverse complement strand
CGGGGCGGGGGTGCGCGATAACTTAGGTCTGGAGCAAACAAGTTATAGGAATAGTTTAACTAATCGCTATGGTAAACAGTTGAGAGTGTGGTTCATCTCCCAAACGATGAATTAAATTGAATGAATTCTCAAAAAATTAAATGATTACTGACGAGGGCGTGATATCTAAACTTTGAGGTTTAACTCTGAAGGTAACCAAGACACATGTCAACAATAAGATCCACAGCAGACACAAAGGTTGCCTCAGACACGAGTCTCTCAAGAGGCAACAACCCAACCGAATGAGATTGACAAAATACCTTGGCCAGCCGACTCATACGACAGATCAACTCACAAAATGAGAACATGATCAATCAAATCACAACTGATTCAAATTAAGCGAAGAAACTAACAAGTATCCCTCATGTATTTGAAAGGAGTTACAAATAACTTTCATTAAAAAAAGGGGTAAGGAATTGCAAAGTCTTCATATAACATGACTATAGCGAGTGATCGATCCTTCTTCGCTTCCAGAGCCGTCCTCCTCTTTGGAAGCTTCTTCTGACTTTTTCAAAAATTAAGGTAGAGAACTCTTCCGGATTGGAGAACTTGGGGTTGAACAAACCATGGTGGATGAATCGTTGGATAACATAATTCACCCCACGCCTAAGGTGACCTGTTAGGTTGTCATCTTCAGTGTGATAAGATACCTCTGTCTTTCTGTAGTGTCGGCTGAGGAGAGACAATGATCGCTGCTCCCTTCAGCCCCTTTTTTGATCTCCTCAGCACCTTCAGTGAACGAGACTTGCTAGACTTTAGGAATCATGTTCACATAAAGCCCGAACACCAAAGTTTCCTGATAAAATTTTTTTGGCGACTGTCCCTCAGCGCCATCAGACAAGTCGACCAGGTTGACCAAAATAGGTTCGAGTTTCGAACGTTTTTCTTTCTTCACACTTTTCTTCTTCTTTACAGTGGTCGGTATCCAGAAACCCGCTTTTGCCAAAGTTTTAGGATCCATGTCGACCCACTTGTACCATTAAACATGATGTACGTCAGGTAACGGGAAAAACTGCAGGCATAAAATGTAACGTCAAGTCTATGATTCTACTTATAGAGCACACTAGGCACAAAACCCAAGGGGAAGTCAATTGTTCAATCAATTCTTAATTTTGATTCTATAGATTGCTTAAAAATTTTTCAATTCTTATCGTAGTTGTCACTGTCAAGGAGCAAGAAAACTCAGAGAACTAATATGTACACACCAAACTTGTCGGCACAAATCTCAAAGTAATCAAACGGTTAAAGACGATGGCTCAACGATCGAGACATTAAATTCAAGAGGCATAATCTGAACCGGTCATATGAAAGAACAGCAGACTCATCAAGCCCACCGACATCCATTGTCAACGAATCGGGTCAGCGGGCCTATTCACAGTCCCAACCGTCGAAGCTCCCTAAAAGTTGAGTGAACGCAAGCAGCCGATCGACCACTTATACCTTGGTAGAAATGATTGCCACGAGGCCCATCCTTTTTGTTGACCGAATCAAAACACGTCGACCAGCTGATTACTGTCATATTCAAAGTTAAATTGTAATAGAAATTTATTATTAAATCAGCACATTGATTGCATTAAGGGTGATTTTTATAATGTTTTCCTTCTTTCTATAATTGTACAAGTATACCTTTATAAATAGGGGGAAAAAAGACGAATAAATGGACCCCCTACTGAGAATTTCCTAACGATTTTCTTCTCTCTCTTTTCCTCCTCCACCCGACTCTAACTCTCAAGGCGTTTATTTCTAAAAAACAATTCAGGATAAAAACGTCTTTTCTCTTAACTCAAAATAGATAAATCACTAATGCGACATTAAACATTTATATGGTATAATTGTAAAATGTCAACATCCCTTTTCATAAATTATTTTTTCATGTTAATTAAGTCCATGCAGAATAAAATAAAAATACCGTAAATATAAGTGTTATTATACAA
>NW_018165006.1:190747-190976 GCF_001263595.1 Phalaenopsis equestris | reverse complement strand
GGACTTTTTTTGTGAGATGATTTGCTCCACACTCCATTGATCTTTTCGCTAATGAGCAGATAACCATCTTCGGAGACCCAACCTTCTCAACTTTAGAGGCTTGGAATTGCGATGGAAAGGTGGAGCAAGTAGCCAATCAATATACTGTAACTGACCGCTAAGATCAAACATATCATCATGTACTTGTGTAAATATTATTCTTTTATCATTTTTCATATTATATATATAT
>NW_018165006.1:190246-190647 GCF_001263595.1 Phalaenopsis equestris | reverse complement strand
CTTTAATGTTGGAAGCAGTTGTGATGATTTAATTCTATGCACCTCATTTACTTCTTGATTTTACCTATCCATATGTTAAAATTTTGTTGTGAGAACATGTAAGAACCGGGCTGGTATTGTCTCAGTCAACAATTGAAAAGATTCACATGATGTTATATGAATGAGAATGTAATTAATATGATTTAGTGCAAATAAATAGGAGAAATAGTCTTTGAAGGGTGTAGAGTTATAGGACTTTAAAGTGACAGGTTACAGTCCCCAACTTGGTTTATTGTTTTAGGTTCTGATGCAAGATGTTAGCCCCCACGTGGAGGGAATCGAGGGAACTCTAGAGTGAGAGCTAGTATCTTCCCTGCCTAGCTGGTCTTTAGAACTATTCAAACTTTAAATTAGTCAATATT
>NW_018165006.1:185515-186461 GCF_001263595.1 Phalaenopsis equestris | reverse complement strand
GGATTAGGAGAAATAACCCCTACTACTGTAACTCTACGGTTAGTAGATCGTTCAGTACCCTATCCTAAATGAGTTATAGAAGATGTCCTAGTGAAAGTGGATCAATTTATCTTTCCTGTTGATTTCGTTGTGTTGGATATGAAGGAAGATAAAGAGATACCTATCATTTTGGGGAGACATTTCCCAGCCACAGGAAGAGCAATGATAGATGTGTAGAAAGGGGAATTAACAATGCACGTCAATGATCAAATTGTCACTTTTAACATTTCAAAATCAATGAAATACTATGTAAAAGGTAAAGATGATGACTGTTATAGAATGGATGTTATAAGATATTTGAGTGAATGTCATTTCAAAACTACTTATGAAGAAAAATCTGAAGTATTCTGAAGAAAAAGATTTGGAACATGAGCAAGGAGAGGAATTAGATCAATGTTAAGATCTTTTTAAGGAAGATTCAAACTATGTTCGAGAAAGTTTTGAAATTCTGGACACGATAGACAGAGATAAATCATGAGATAAATCATTTTGTCCAAAATCATTTTGTCCATCAATTGAAAAACCTCCAGAACTTGAGTTGAAGTTACTTCTTAATCATTTAATATATGTCTTTTTAAGAGATTACTTTACTTTACCAGTTATAATTTCCTCAAAGTTAATGATGGAAGAAGAAGAAAGATTGATGAAAATTTTGAAAAATTTTAAAAAAGCCTTTGGATGAATAATAGGTGATATTAAAGGAATCAGTCCTTCAATTTGTATGCATATAATTCATATTGAAGAGAACTGCACCCAGAGCTGATCCTTAAAGGAGATTAAATCCTGTTATGAAATAAGTTGTTAAGAAATAAATTTTAAAGTAGTTAGATGCTGGAATTATCTACCCTATTTCAGATAGTGCATGGGTTAGTCCAATTCACTGTGTTCCTAAGAAAGGAAGAGTAAT
>NW_018165006.1:180257-185246 GCF_001263595.1 Phalaenopsis equestris | reverse complement strand
AAGATGTATGATGGCAATTTTTTGTGATTTAATTGAAAAAGGGATTGAATTCTTTATGGATGACTTTTCAGTGTTTGGAACTTCATTTGCCACATGTTTAGAACATTTATCTAAAGTTCTTAAGCACTGTGAAGAAACAAATTTAGTTCTTAACTGGGAAAAATGCAATTTATGGTAGCAGGAGGAATTGTATTAGGTCATCAAATATCAGAAAATGGTATGGAAGTAGATCCTGCTAAAATTCAAGTGATCGTTAATTTACCTTATCCAACAAATGTAAGGGAAATTAGGATTTTTTTAGGACATGTGAGATTTTACAGGCGATATATTAAGGACTTTTCTAAGATTACTAAGCCTCTATGCCATTTATTGGAGAAAGATGCAATTTTTAATTTTGATGAGGAATGCCTAAAAGCTTTTAAATTATTAAGAGAAAAATTAATAACTTGACCAATTACAATTTCAACAAATTGGAAAAAACCTTTTGAACTTATGTGTGATGCAAGTGGTTATGCTAATGGAGTTGTTTCAGGACCAAGATATGATAAAATTTTTAAAGTAATTTACTATGCTAGTAAAACTCTTAATGAAACTCAAATTAACTATACAACAACTGAAAAAGAGTTATTAGCAATAGTATATCCCTTTAATAAATTTTGATCATATTTAATTAAAACTCATTGTGTAGTACATACAGATCATTCTGATATTAAGTACTTAATGAAAAAGAAGGATGTTAAACCTAGACTTATAAGATGGATTCTTCTTTCGCAAGAATTTGATTTTACAATAGTAGATAGAAAGGGAACTGAAAATCAAATTTCTCATCATTTGTCTAGGCTTGAGTTAGAAAAACCACTCTGTTTTGAAAAAGAAATTAATGACCATTTTCCAGATGAAAAATTGTTCAATATTAATGAGTGGTGTGTTCCATGGTATGCCGACATTGTAAACTTTCTTGTTGGTGATATTATATCCTATGGAATGACATACCAACAGAAGAGGAAATTTATTTCTGAAGCTAAGACTTATTTTTGGGATGACCCATTTTTATATAAACAAGGAAATGATCTGATTATTCGAAGATGTGTACCATTAGAGGAAACTCATAAAATTATCCAAAAATGTTATAATTCTGATTTTGGGGGACATTTTGGTGATGATAAAACATCATAAAAAATTTTACAATCTAGATTCTATTGGCCTACTATTTTTATAGATGTTAATAAATGTATCAAAACTTGTGATAGATGTCAACGAGTAAGCAATATTTCTAGAAGAAATGAGACGCCCCTCAATTATAAGCTAGAAGTTGAAATATTTGATGTTTGGGAATTAGATTTTATGGGACCATTTATACCATCTTTTGTAAATTTATATATATTGTTAGCAGTAGACTGTGTATCCAAATGAATAGAAGTTGTTGCTTTACCTCAATGTGATGCTCAAATTGTTGCAAAATTTTTTAAAACGAACATATTTCATAGATTTGGGATGCCGAGAGTTATCATAACTGATGAGGGAAGTCATTTTAGAAATACCATAATGAAGAAGTTATTAAATAAATATCATATAAATCAGAGAATTGCTACTACTTATCATCCTCAGACAAGTGGTTTGACTTAATTATCCAATCGGGAAGAATTATGAAAAAATTTCTGAAGCCAACAAAAATGGATTGGTCAGTCAAACTTAACTATGCTTTGTGGGCTTATAGGACTGCATATATAACTCCTATAAGAATGTCCCCATATAGGCTAATATTTGGGAAAGCTTGTCACTTACCAGTTGACCTTGAGCATAAAACATATTGGGCGATTAAAGAGTTCAATTATAATTTGAAAGATGCTGGTGAGAAAAGATTATTGCAATTAAATGAGCTTGAGGAGATAAGGAATGAATCTTATGAAAGTGTTAAGATTTATAAAGAAAAAACGAAGAAGTGGCATAATCAAATGATTTTTACTAAATTTTTTTTTCTAGACTGAATTATTAAACCATCATCCTATTTTATATGAACAATCATATTGATAATTCAGGCCTACAGATATTTGAAAATCCATTTTTTAAGGCCCAAAAGATTATCATACACTTATAAATTCAGATAAAAGTTCAACATGCAACATACTTCTCATTCTCTAACAACAAATGACCAATCATTGAATGAGAAGATTGAGTTTAGTCTCTAAGGATATAAATCAAGATGCTTTCTTCGTATTATAATATGTTAGATTGTACTTCGATTTTAGGGACTATAACTTTTGGGGCAATATATAGCTAAAACATTTATAATAAATTTCCCCAACCCTTAAAGAGAACTTAATGAATGTATTGGTATAATTATGACTTAAAATGAGAAAAATGAAAGAATGGTCAAATATTATGTCCTTCCTCGAGTTGATTCATTTTAACTCTTTTCACTATTGACATGTTTTCCTTTAGGAAATTCTATGGGTTTGAAAACGATCAATTTTGAGCTTTATATTGGCTTCAAAACTCTAAAGAAAATTAGGACAATGATGAAAAATTTATTTGAATTTTCAATAGAAATATTGTATGAAAAGGTGACTTTAACTCCCAACTTCACAAAAAGATTTGAAAAATGCAAAATTGGAGCAAAAATTTTCATATTAGATGATCTCTTGAATGTGAATGCCTTTGACCCATCCGAACTTTTGTCTTCATATGGATATTAAATTTATAGTCATCTACCTTCAGAGACATATTTATCATTATATATCAATGAATTGATCAGGTCAATTTCTTCTCTTTTTTTCTTTTTCTTTTCTTTTCTACTTCTTTCCTTTATTCTATTTTTCTGAATAGTCACAAATCAACAATAATTCACTATAGTTCGAGCAAAACCAAAGTTTCACCACTGTAAAATGGGCAAATGGATCAGTTATCACAAGGAGTATTTTTTTTCGTCAAATGAATAAGGTTCCAATAATTTCCTTTGGAAAACCTTCTCATACTTCTATGAACTAAATCATTATGTCTAACCTTAGCCATCTACAAACATATCTTGTACAATAATATTTCATAAAGTCATAGGCTCTACGTCAAAGCCAAACAACTTATTTTATATTTTAGCTTCTATCACCATGATATGATATAATCTATAACTGTAAAAATTGAATTTTATAGTACTCTAGATTAATAGACCAAAGATGATACATAATAGAATTTTCCCATGTCGGCCAATCTCTTTTCCATGGTGTCCATTTGGAGCCATTGACGAAGAACTAAACACCAGGACAAACAATTATGTAATGACAGCATGTACCAACTAAAGTCAATTTTGTATTGCGCAACTTTCATACGTTTACAACTGTGCAATGTCTCCTTTGGAAAAGTATACATCACATCAGCATTTTGCATTTAAAGAAAGAATATTGCGTACGAAGTCCCGATGTAAGTTACATCTGAGCAACAGATGCGATACACTGAGGTTTTTTTTTTTGCTCTGCTCTGTCCGGTGTATTGAGTCGATTTTCCGTCCAGACTCTGGACGTGATATTTTTTCGAGGAAACAGGTTATAATAATAGCCTATTTAGACATTTTTAATATATTTATCAAATTAATATTCTTATAAAATATGTTCAACTAGCATAACAAAATTAAAATCAACTCTAATATATTGTATCAAGTGTTAGGCTATACTGAGCATGAAAATTTTTTTAATTTTTTTTTAAGTTTATGATATCTCCATGAAACTTTATTCAAGCTAATTCAAAATCATTTATATTTATAGAATAAATATTATAATTTAATAACACGTGGTTTTTTTGGCATGAAAATTTTATAAATATAAGATATTTGGTGTTCAAATCATACTTGATAATCATGTAACTTGATATTGAGAAGTTTTATGAAACGTTATGGGATTATATTTATCATAATTGCCCTCAACCCACTAAAGTTAACTTATTTGAGATTTGGTTTAGAAACTAAGAGAATAATATTAAAATATGTCACTTTAAAGCTCAAAATATGTCACTAAAGTCGTTGGAGGGATGACATAAAAGGTATAGCTTTCATAAGCTAATCATTTAATAGCCTAAAGACTTACTTTGGCCCTTGTAGTATCCATCATTGAAAAATATTAGTTACTTATTGCTAATCCTAAGTTGTCTATTTTTTAAAGATCATTTGTCCCTAAAAAAGTCAATCTTTCATTATTTTTATTAGTTTTCTCATAAATGTTCACTGGTGAAATTTTTTGAGATAAGAAAATGTAGCATGCTAGTTATTTTCTGAAACATTGTTTGCATCTTTCAAACCCAAAACATCATTATCATATTGTTGGATCAATGGCATATCTCATCGATATATTCATGACTAGTGCATAATTGATAAACAAAATTCCATCGAGTGGCATCTAGTCTTCATTTACCATATCTCAGTTAATAAGTATTTCATTAAAAATCAACTTTTTTAAAATAATTGCAGCAGAATGAACCAAGTCTTACTAAACTTAGCTTCTAGATTTTCAAGAATTTCAATCAATGTTGAGTTGATTTCCTTCTTTATTCTATTTTAAAATAATGTAAATTCATTATTCCATTGAAACATAACAAGTTACTAGACACCTCCTTTTTTTTTCAAATGGGTTGAACCATTGAATTCCTTGCTTTTTTTCTCTCCAAAGTGAAATCCACGTTTTTCTTTTTACCATAACCACCATAACTATTCAATTCTATAATGATAAAATTACTGTTCTTTTTAAAAAAAATTCTTCGATGTCCTCCAGAACAAATCCCCCATTCTCGTCCCAACACCACCTCCCCACTCCCACCCCCACCCCCACCTGAAAAATTACCCTAAACCTTCCCCACTCCAACTCTTAAGCCCTCTAATTATCTCCCTCTCTTCTCTCTCCCCACCATGGTCGAACCCCTTGATCATTTTTTTACTTAAACTAATGCATAAACCCATTCCCTCTCCCCGATGTCCTCCAGAACCACTCCCCCATTCTCGTCCCCCCC
>NW_018165006.1:172846-180155 GCF_001263595.1 Phalaenopsis equestris | reverse complement strand
CCAACACACACACACACTTGCAAAATTACCCTAAACATTCCCCCTCTCCAAATCGTAAGCCAAACTCTAATTGTCTCCCTCCCTCCGCCAAAATTCTCTCCCTCTCCTCTCTCTCCCCACCATGGCTAAACACCTTGATCATTTTTTCCTCAAATTAATGCATAAACTCATTCCCTCCCCCTTTCCCTTCCATGGCCCAGCATCCATCTTCCTTCCACCACCATTTCTCCTCCTTTCTCTACTTACCAAAAACCCTACCCACTAAATCTCCTCATTTCTCCATTTATCTGAAACCCTACCTACAAAATCCCTTTATTTCCCCACTTACCCAAAATCCAACCTATCAAAACTCTTCATTCCACCACTAACCCAACCTTAAACACCATCTCCATCAATATTCACCCCATAATTGAAACCCGAACACCATCTCTACCTATTTCCTACCCAACTTGAACCCATATAACCCATCTTAAACCTAAAACCTAGCCAACTTGAAACCTTAAACCTTATTCTAGACCTAACCCTACAACTTAAACAACCCAAAACACCACTACACCCACACCAAATCATAATTAACTTAGCCTACCTGAAATCCTTAATGCTCGCTCCCTCACTTAATCCATTAGTCTACCCACCAACTCACTAGCATACCCTAGTCTAAACCAACATAGCCAAGCTATAAATAGCCTAAAAATATCCAAACCCAACCAACCTAGCCCTAAACCTAGTTTACCCAAGCACCACTGATGTGAATGAAATATTTGATAAATTGCTTTCTGGTTTACTCTTGTTAATGCTTGTTTTATGATGTTGTTATGTTAAAAGTGTTTTGCTTTTTTTTTTGTGTGTAGATTACATGTTTGATGCAATTTAAAAATAAAAAAGAAAAAAAAAATGGAATGAATGAGATGATTAAGTGATCCAGCGCACCCACGCTTTATACAAAGTGTGACATTCCAGCTTCCTTATTATTGACCTCACTTTTGTGAGGTCTATCCTCTCAGTAGGACCCAAGGTAGCCTTAGGGGTTTCCTAGTGGCCTTTTTAGATGGCTATGGATGGGACCAAAATCCACATCGAATTTCAAGCAAATTATATTTTCATTAAGGGTTTAATATGTTAAAGCTCAAATCCTCAACCTTTAGTTGAGATGAATATAGTTTGAACCATTAAAAGCCAAGTTGAATTCCCATAGGAGAAAAATTACTTAGGTTACCCCTTGACCCTAGAGTCTTAGGAGTCCTTATGGTAGCCTACTGTCCACCTGCAACCCTAGACTATCCCTTTGGTCTAGAAAAATCCCATTGGACATAAGGCTAGTTCTTGACTACAGTACAATCCACCCTCTTGACCAAAACCTTAAAATAAAAAAAATGAAAATCTTAAAATTAAACCTAACTATACTAAAGGAAAATTGGGTCACCAAAACTAGGTTTGGACCTCTCTAATTTCTTTCACAAACCCAAATAACCCTAAAACAAAGTGAACAATAAATTAACACAAAAACACACTAAACTAAACTGTAAACTAAAATTCTTGACTCATTAAATAAACTTTAAATTAAACTAATCTAAGACAAAATTAAATGGAAGTAAATTTGTGGTCAGCCAAATATTAACAATTGAAATTATTAAAAATCAAAATTGAACTAAAGTCAACCAAAAAGCACCAAAAATTAAAATTACCAAATCAAACACAAAATTAAATCAAATTAAAATAAATTAAATTCCTAATTAAATAAACTAAGGTAATTAGTTAAGCTAACTTTAGAGCCCAAAGGACAAGCCCAACCATTAAATCATCAAAAATTGAAACCCAAACCTTAATGTCTATGCCCCAAGCCCAAACCTTGAAACCCAAAAAAAGACCCAAATGACCTAAAAATAACCAACCATGACAGAACAACCTAACTAGGAATTAATTAAAATAAATTAAGCTTAAAGCAAAAACTATAGATCAAAATTGCACACTTAACCAAAGTGGCCACCACATGACACCTAAGTCTAATCCTTGGGGAGCCCAACTCAAACCAAAATTGGTCCTAACCACTACACCAAGGCTCTCCCTAATCACCCCAAGCCCTTGCCATGCCATCCTCCTCTCTATTGGAGCTTCAATGGTTGAAGGATATCAAAGAATGGAGAAAGCTTCCTTCCCTTTACCCAAACTCTTGTAATTACTCTGCCCAACCTTTTAGGACCCACTAGAGATTCCCAAACAATGTCAGAGCTCTCACATGGCTTCTCATGGCTATAAAAAGGGTAGACCTGAGAGCCTCTCAGGCGCGCCAAGCGCTCCACTCCCTCAGTGAAACAGCGAGCCCTTGCTTCCAAAACATGTCTCACATGCCAGAGCGACACCATTCTCAGGCCATCCCTACCACTTTATAGCCCTAATTTTACCAACCAAAACTAGGACCAATTTTTTCTTTGACACAAAACCTTTCTATACTTGAAATTAGACATCCCAATAACTTTCCAAAGACCTAAAACCTCCTTCCCAATCAGTATTCCTAACTCACGCACTTTTTAAGCCATCCTAACAGCAACCCGAGCCACCCTCTGGCCTTGAACATACATAGGCTCAATTTCAAATCAAATTGAAGTGTGGAGGAGGTACGCACATCCAACACGAAGCTTCTCAACCCATCCAATCAAGGCCTCATATATTGGACACGGGTAATGGCTTAAATCCCTAAAATCCCCCTCGATTTGGTCTTTTCTGGAACAAATCAATAATCCATTCCCACTTAGCCACATGGATGGGTTTGTTAGGATTAGATGAATCTATAGAACTAATGACAGAGGAATTTCCTCAACCTTATATCTAGATCGTAGGGTTAGAAGGCATGTCGTAAAAGAGTTATAATGTGTTGGGGATGATGAAGGAGCACCATCTGATTCATTCAATTTGAAATGGATGGCACTGATTGAGTCGGAGGACGAAACATCGGAGATCAGAATGGTGGATTGATGCTAGCACAACGGCTTACGTGGAAAGTAAGGCGAATGGCGGAGCACCGCGTTGAGTTTTGAGGAGTTCAAGGATACAGTCAGTGTCACATGGTTAAGTAGATAATTCAGGATTTTTAAATTATTTAAATCCATAAAATGCATTTAAACTTTAAAAATTCACACTCAATATATAAAATAACCAAAATAAGATAAAAATATCTCTGGATTCAGTGAACAGAGGAGAAATTAATAATATTAAAATCTAGATTAATTAACTTATATTTAATTTTAAATCAATTAAAATCTGCAAATAATATTTTAATTATTACAAATTAAGTATAAAACAAAAAATTTTGAAATTTTGAAGGCTTGTTTCTTCTATCCTTGGGGTTCCTTTTTATTTTTCCAAGGACAAGGGATACCCCATCACCAAAAACCTTAAATTTCTATGAAAATTATATTTATTTTAAAAAAATGATTATGAAAGTTAAAATATCGATCAGAAAAATATATAATCAAATGGTAATTAACAAGAAAACTTAAGATAGTGATTTTTCATACTAAGAAGATAATTTTAATCATTGAAAATTAAAAATAAAAATAAACATATCAAGGGTAAATTTGTGAAATTTGAAAGCTTTACATTAGGCCCTTTGTCTCCCAAATTTAATTCAAATAGAAAAATTTAACTTAGGAACCCTAATTTTAGAACTTAATGAAGTCATTAAGATAATCCTTAAACTTAAAATAGGGTCAATATTACCCCTAATTATGAAATTAATCTTTCATAAAAATTTTAATTAACAACCTTAACTCAAATTAGGACATTAATTCACTATTTCCCCTCTATTAAAATGTTTAGGGAAGATTAGTAAGTTAAACCAATCCTAAGTCAATTTACTTTTAGGAGATAATCTTCAAAATCTTATCACTTAAAATAAACCTATTAAAATAAAAAATTTCAAAGAATTAAGAATCATCAAAAACAAGTCACTAAGTCAGCGTTAAATTCAATAGGGATTTATGAATTTGCAAATACCCACTACGGTTGAATTTGTACATCGTCTAAACTTTAAAACTTAAAAATTCATTAAAAACCAATTAATTAACTTCCTAATATGGAAGGTTATACTCAAGGTCACCCTAAACTAAGAGCATACTTTCATATAATAAATTTCAACCAATTAAAATGATTATAGTTGTTTGCTTATGAACTCAACAAAAACATGAATACATCTTTAAGACATCCTTAACAAAAAAAAAGAATTGGTTTAACTAGTACTTAAAGATGTCTAGCAAATTTGGGGGAAGAGACTTCTTTAAATACTAGATAATTCTTAGTTATTTAGTTTATAGTTGTTTGCTCGTTCTTGGGGGAAGAGACTTGAAACTCAAGATCTTCAATAGTACAAACTAAATAACCAATAATTGACTAAGAGTGTGTTTCAAGTCTCTTCCCCCAAGAACGAGCAAAATTTAAAGACCCAAGACTTAAGAAGTGATGGATATTATTAATACAAATTTAAAATATGACCTCATATTTGTGTCTAGAAAATCTAAGTAACATATTTTAGATCTATTGGATTATTAGTATAATCATACACATGTTGATCTCAATGTCATAATTTGCATTACTTATTGAGATATAACTACAAGCAATTCACATTAAAGCATTGCGACAGACATCAGTTCATTGATCTAAAGAGGAGACTTGTCATCAAGGTGCTAACTCTCATAATACTACATATGAGAATGATGCAAAAAAATAAAATCTCAAGCTAGGTATGAGCAATCAAAAATGATATGATAAGTGGTTTTTCATGATATGAAAGTTCAACCTTGGTGTGAGAAATCATAAGAAGTTGCTTGATATGGATACTCAAGCTAGGTTTGAGCATTCATAACAAGTATAAGATGATATGCTGGATGCAGTACTATGCTAGGTATAACTACCCGCATTAAGAGATAATTATAAATACATGTAATTTACTTGCTAAGTGTGACCGCATGAGGTGAAGAGATCATATGTGAAAGCAAGCAAAAATGTAATAACTTAAACAATTATGCTAGGTGGAAAGATTGTGTTTACATAACATAGTATGTCTATGGAAATGCTAAGTGATGTCATGGATGATGAGACATTTCCCATGCTAGGTATAGTCATACACTGGGATGATGTGATATGATATGCTAGATGGAGTCATGTATTAGGTGGCATGACTCATTTTAAGTGAAGTCAATGTGAAGTGGATTTTGTATGCTCGAGAATGAAATACGCTCAAGAATTTATCAAGATAAGTTTTTCTCTACTCAATAAACCAAAAAGAGATTTTCATATGATTTAAAAATTAATAGCTCTAAATTATGCATACTTAACTCAACAATCATACATCCTATTCATCCACTATTAAGAACACCAACACTCATTTCATGGATGCACCCTGAAGTAATCCCATAAATTTCTTATTATTCAAAGTCATCCATTGAATTTCCTACTGCTTATGTAGATTTAGAAGTGGATACAACAAGCAAATCATTAAAATGAGAAAAAAAAATTTTGAAATAGGTATCTATCTGTTGGGATTTGATCAAACTGAATAAGTCGCTTTAGCAAAAACTCTTCACTAGCTTTGAATTAAGATAAGCAACTTGATTCATCTTAATTCTAAAGCACCAAGTACATGTCCTTCAGATTTTCCAATTCATCTCTTAAATCACTCAAGGAACCTCTCAACTAAAACACTTCACACTTCATCTTAGTCACTTATTCACATGCTTAGCAAAATTAGCATCTATAATAGCCTTGGGAGAGCCCTACGAGGAGTTTCTCTTATCTTGTATGAGCAATTCAAGGGCTACAAACATGTGTTCCTTGATATTCTTGCATGAAGCCTCCAAGCCAATCTTGTCCTCAACTAAAGGAGGAACACCATGTGGAAGTGGCAGACCAACCTCTCTCGACCAGATAATGCTTTCCCACAAGAACCTTACGTCTACATTTAAATTCAGTTTTCCCACATTCTCTATGCAAGAATTTGATTCCATGAGTTTGCTAAAGCTAAAAAATACTACAAATAAAAAAGATGTAAAAATTGATACAATATATATCAGATCCCTCAAGTACCCTCTCAATTCAGCAACCTTATGCTTTAGCTCAGCCACCTATTCACACTAATTTTTTGAATATGTATGCATACCACTCAATCCACATACACCAAAAAACATATGTACACTCTCTAGAGCCTTCATAAATAAGCCCTCCAGTGACTTTGCAATAGGATACTGGTTCTGTAAAGCCATATCCTTAAGTATATTACCTCTTGATAAGTGCAAATCAATGTGCATTGCCCTAAAGAAACATGTGAAGAGGCCTCCCGATAGGAAAAGGTCAAACCCTCATTTTCTTGCATCACCACTTTCTTCTTCTTTTTGAAACCCACACTATGTTGTAGCTTTTTTAATAAGCCCTCTAGAAGTTCAAAGATGGGAATATTAGTTTACTTCTTAGCAATATACTCTATTCAAGTTCCTTGTAGTGGCAAATACATGAAGAGACAAATGCAAAGCGAAGAGCAAAAGTAAAAAACACGGAAAAGAACCTTATGGCACCCTATTGCCTTATTTATAAGGCTTAAAAAATCCAGCCTCCAAAAGAGTTATCCAAGTTATAAAAAAAATTAAAACATTTTTAAAACAATGTTTTTATCATTATTCTCTTATTACTTTCGCAGCAAGGCTTTTTAAGAAAAAAAATCAAAAAATAAAATATGTATGGTCAACAACAATTGTATTGGATCGGTTGGATACCCATAATTTTTTTGGGCTTCTTAGTCCAACCAATTGAACCAAGCTCAAGCAAAAATCGAGTATGAGCAATTGAGCACGAGTTGTTGGGTATAAGGTATCAAATATCCAATGTCGAATGCACACCGGCAAGCATACTTCTGCTAATGGACAACATTTTATGAGATAAACAAGGTAAAGTTTTATTCAACAATCTAACCCCAAGTTACTTTGCAATTTTTAGTCGCTCCACTGGATAAGAGTTAATTCACTTTAAAGGAAAACTAGACTTAGAGTGAACTCTATGGGGGTGGAATAAGCTAAGAGATTTGATTTGATGAATTGCGTAAGGAACAAAAGAAGAAATGTGGCACTACCACAAGAAAACATAATAGAGATAATAAATTTTGTTTTTCATGCTAGAATATTGCAAGGAGCGGATTATTAGAGATCACCGTAGATCAAAATGCAATCGTAGTCATTGTATATTTTTAATAATGAAGAGTTGATATTAAAATAAGTATCATATTGTTATTCAAGACATCCTTTTATAACCTTAAATAAATAATATA
>NW_018165006.1:169190-172836 GCF_001263595.1 Phalaenopsis equestris | reverse complement strand
ACTCTTTCCTACTTTAGTTATTTCCTTGAGATGTGAATCCATAGACAATTTAGGATTTAACATATTAAATGATTAAAAAGGACGTGCCCTTGTTGACCAATATATCTATGTTGAGGGGTAGACCCAATGATCAGTAAGAATACCAATGTATATTGGATGACAACTGATGGCCAAAAATTACTATAAGGCAAGTGGCTAAGCACGCAGGTCCACATGTCAAGTAATATGTGATTTTAAAGTCCGCATATGGATCCCACGAGAAAATGGCTAATGATTATTCTGACAGAAAAACTTCTAGTTACTAAATTCAGACACCTACCTTAGGGTGATTGTAGCATCAGAAATCAAATCCTAGAATTCTAAACAGGGAATAAAAAAACAAAAACAAGATTGTTGATAGTTAAAAACAAAACTCTTAGTGTTCTTCTAGAAGGGTGGGACTCGTTCCTTCGTTACTCAAGTGTGATGTCATTCTGCAGTTTTCCTAAGTGTTCTCCTATATGATAATTGTCAACCAGGAATAAAGTTTTCTCCTTAAGCTTATATCTAGGTTGTAAGAAGAATTAAAAACCCATAAAGTTATGTTTTGCGTAAACCTATGGTATTTCTTTGCATTCTTTTGATTCCCTATCTAGGTTGCAAAAAAATAACTAGAATATGCCTATTCTATCATATTTTTATGGTTAACCTAATCATTCCACTATGCAACAAGTAGAAGTTATAGTTCACAATAAGTTTTAACAGCATAATTGGTTAGATCATGAGTAAATGAAGACTAGAAGGTTAACCAACAAATTGGATACATAAAAAGTTTAGAAAACATTATACGGAAAAAAGTGAGAAACCACAGAAAAACTACTATCCCAACATCACAAAGGCACACAAAATACTTAATTACTCGATGAAAAAAAAAGAAACAACGCAAGAAAATCTATTGAAATCAATGATGCAAATAGTGTTACAAAAAAAAAACAAAACAAAAGCCTTAGAACCAATGTTCTCCTCTCCTACACAATAGTTGATCTCTCTCTCTTGCAAGGCTCTTTCAAAGAAAGTAAGAAACAAGAAGTAAAGAAGAAAAAGCAGCCCTTAAGGCTTCTTCCCTCAAACTAGGAAGCAGAAACCCTAAAAAACTCTCCAACTCTACAAAACCCTATCAAACTTCAACCTCCCTCCGCCCCAGATGTCCAAATCGTGCCCTAACATCTGCTCTTATATTGCTTGTTTAGGTTTAGCAAGATGAATCTTTTCAAGTGTAGAAGCGGCCTCGGTGGCCTATTCACACCATAGCCCGTCATAGTCACATTGTGCAGCTCGTGGAGTGACATAGTCACGCCTGAATAAGGCGTGTGTGTACCGGATACGGTGAAGTCACAACCAATTTTGGCATAATAATGTTGCCTTGACATAACGGGTTGGCATAATTACGCCAATTTTTGTTGTGGTTACACCGGTTCGGCTCCTATGACTTCACCGTTTTCTTGCTTCGAAATACACGTTCGAACCCCTATAACCTACAAAACACCAAAACAACATTCTCAAGCATAAAACTATGATAATTAAAGAGGAAAATGCATAATTATATGCGGGAAAATACCTAAAATTGTATCATGTCAATAACTTCAATTCAAATAAAATTAAACAACAACAACAACAACAACAACAACAAAACCTTTATCCAACTAAGTGGGGTCAGCTACATGAATCTTTAATCTCCATTTCGTCCTATTTAGTGTCATATTTTCATTTAATTCTAATAAATTAAGATCATTTTTTATACAATATGCCCAAGTCATCCTAGGTCTACCTCTGCCTTTCTTAACATAAGTCGAATCTAAAACATCTTCACTTTTAAACGAATCATCAGATGGTCGACATTTAATGTGACCAAACCATCTAAGACAACTCTCTATAATTTTGTCCGTCGCTAGAGCTACACCAACCCAATCACGGATACAATCATTTCGCATTTTGTCTCACATTTCGTCTTTAAGTTTAAATTCACTCATCCACCTAATCATTCTCATCGCGACAATACTTAACTTAATTTTATGTTTCTCTTTTAAAGGCCAACATTCAGCGCCATATAGCATTGCAAGTCTTACCACCATCTTATAAAATTTTCCATCCAGTCTAAGCGGTACTTTTCTATCACACAATAGGCCAAAAGCATTCCTTCACTTCAACCAACCAACTTAAATTCTACTAACAACACCCCCATCAATATCATCATCACTTTCAACAATAGACCCGAGATATCTAAAGAGTACACACCTTTTAATAATTTGTCAAACAAAATTAAAGGAGTCAAAAAATTGTGAACTTTCTCTATGTTCATTGCAATAGAATGGACTAAAATAAATGAGCAGAATGCCTCACCTACTGTATTAATTAATACAGCTAGCCCAAACTTTAACTTAATAAAAATTCAAGGCTAGTTTCCTTAACTTACAAAACATGATGAATAGACATAAAAGTGATAAATATGAATCACTTTTGATAACTTATGTTATAAATGTGGCAAGAGAAATGTCAATTATCATTGTAGGGTATCAACAAAGCAAAATCAAGGCACGTTTATTAGATGGCCATGTTAACTGCGACACAAAATGAGCCCAAAATGAATGCTTATATTTAATCTTTTAATATAAAAATGATTAGAGATTCAAACTTGTAAGAAGAAAAGCTAATTTATTTTTTTTATTTATTTATTGACCATCAAGCTAGTTCCAACATGAATGCTACCATTGAATTCTTTCTTAACTCATGATTTGATAATAATAGTTTAGTTGTTAACAGTACTAGAAAATAATATCCCACCAAATTATAAAAATATATTCCTTAAATTATACTAGGCACGATAAGACACATTAATGGCTATAAAAGAATAATGAAGTTACTTAACTCATCATAAAGTTCACAATATATATATATGAACTTTATTCCTGCACTGCATACTCAGATTAGTTGGTTGGGCATTCACTTGTCAGTGTTGTAAATTCTCTCTGGTCTGCGATTTGATTCCCCCCGAGTGTAAGATGTGATGCTCGAATGATAGGGACATGAGGGATAGCTGGGACTCGTATCATAACCTCCAGCCATTTCATTACTCATAAAGGAGACTAAAATCCCCCAAAATAGCTTGTGTAGTATGGAAGAGAAAACCTTTTGGCTTCCTCGTAAACTGAAGCCCCTTCGGGTAGACTTGTGAGCAAAGAAGCAAAACTGAACATCTTTGGGGACCATTTAATTCTTCTACTTTATAAAATAGAAGTCCCTCAATTCATTTTTCTAATTTTTTTCCTAAATTCTCCTTCTTAGCCTATTCTCCCACAAAAATGATTTGAGATCAAAATTAAAACTTTGAATAAAAATGCACAAAGCAAAAACACACACACACACACACAAAATGCCAAATTTAAAGTGGAAAAAAGCGAGAACAATAAAGAAACCATGTAATCACAAGAAAATTATAAAAATTACAGCACTCAAACCTCTTCAAATTTTGGCCACACGAGGTCACTCGCACTTAGGGGTGTAAACGAGCCAAACGCGAGCGAGCCATGCTCAACTCGTGTTCGGCTCGTTTATATTTCGAGCTCAGAAAGGGTGTTCGTGTTCGGCCCCCTTCACCACAAGCGCCCGA
>NW_018165006.1:145178-169155 GCF_001263595.1 Phalaenopsis equestris | reverse complement strand
AGATTTAAAAATTATTATTTATATTAAAACATCATTTGAATCTAATTTAATAATTTTATTCTATTTTCTTTATCAATGTTTTAATTGGTTATAAATTTTTTTAGTCTTGTAGTCAATTAGATTTTTTTAAAATACTACTTTATATATATATATATATATATATATAGAAACTTGATGAGTAGTATTTCGAGCCAAAACGAGCCGAACACGAACAAACATCTTAGTTCGTGTTCGGCTCGTTAAGGTATCGAATGAAATTAACGAGCCGAACACGAGCTGTTTGCGAACAACGAGCCGTTTAGACAGCCCTACTCGCACTCCACTCCTTGCACAAGAGAATGGAAAATCTGTAGGACCGACACAATCAGACTTCCACATAATAAAAATTATCTCTATATTTGGAACATATATGCAACACTTTCTAACTACAATAAACCAGATTAGCTCTCATACATCACTACAGCTGAAAAAAAAAATAGCTTTGATTAAAAATACTGCTTCCGAAGATTGGAAAGGCATCTTTAAAATAGACGCAACCGGCCTGCTTACTCAAGTAAACTTTCAGAGCCAAAAATACATACAAAGAGCTGCTAAGATGGCAACTGAACTGGAACTCCTTAAAACAAGACTTCCAACTCCTTCCTTCAGCATCACATTGAAACAATAGCTCACACTATGAAACGCTGCTATTTTTTCCTTTCCACGAATTACTCACTAGAAAGACATGATCGCCGTCACGGATGATCTGCACATCATCGATTTCGGCCCCATCCTTTGTAACAACTTTGGCAGGCTGGAATCCAAATTTTTTGTGGCAAAGAGAGAGGAGCTCCTCAATGGATTTTGGGAGAAGCACGAGCTTGCTCGCACAATCTCTCCTCTCAGGACAGCTTATTGTTAGCCTGATGTGAGCATGGTGGTACCGGTTGTGGTGGTTGTGCTGCTGAATATGTTGCTGATGATGGCCGGGAAAATATCCGAAACCAGCCCTTAGAGTAGTTGATCTGGATGAAAGAAGAGGACTGCCACTCCTATCAGCTTGAGCAGCTGACATGATACCAAAGAGCGAGTTTGAAAAGTTATTTAAATTACCCTTCTGTTGACCTCTCTTCGAAGCACCCTCGCCCAATGGCGGGTGGTTTCCTTCCTGCAAAACTTGCACCATCGCCGGCTCACTCCTGAATCTTCCAAGAGATCGGATAGCCGTAGAGGTCTCACTTCTGAATCTTCCAAGAGCTCGAACTTCTGTCGAGGTTTTAAACTCAGAGGAAGGGCTGTCGTCCTTTTTCTGCTGGCTCTCATTTTCACTTGATTTGGTTGTACGAAAGAGCGAAATAATATCCTGATGGCCTTGCTGCTCGGCTAATCCAAGTGGACTCCAGCCATGCAAGTCCTGTTTGTTAAAATCAGCTCCTTGGTGAAGCAAGAACTTGACCATCTCCAAGTTACCCTCACAGACCGCAAGGTGAAGAGCTGTGCTCCCGTCGCTCCGTGGGAGCGTTACATCGCCGCCATAATTGACAATGTCCTTGAGCAGTTCTATGCTGTTCTGCTCTGCCGCAGTGCAAGCATATTGGGCCATGTCACCATAGGAGAGGTCCGCGCCATTGTCTATCAGCAGCCTTATTACAGCTTCATGCTTGCCGAGAACTGCTTCCCATAAAGGAACACTTCCTAATGAATCTGTGCATGTTATTGCATATTGTAAGGTTATTTGTATTGCCGGAGTAATGCTGAATTATTTCTTGGGAATGGAAAGAGAGTCCTCATTATAAGGGAAAACAGAACCGGTTTTATCATTTAGCTCTAACGTTTACATGATTAGGGCCAGTTAACCATCATGTTTTTTCTAGTTTTATTCTTCAAAAGAGTCTAATTTAATTTTAACTGCGTTTTGATTTTACTTCAAAAAGCAAAGCAAGTTAAATTAAAAACTCAAAATAAAGTTTAGATATTTAAAAAAAAATTTAAATAAATATTTTAATACTACTAGCAGCAACCGCCACCACCGCCAACGGTCACGAGCCAAATAGACATCACTGCCAACATTGCATGGATAAGCATAAAACATATTGTTAAGAGGCTAAACTTAATATATTTCATGTCAAAACATAAATTAAATAAATAAAAATAAAGTAACAATAAAAAAAAAGGTGATCTTAACCTAGCCCAGAATAAATGTGGCCTGCCAAAAAGGAAAAGGCTTTTTTTACTTTGTCAAATAAATCATGCTGATACATGTTCTCTATTTTTTAGCCACATTCTGCAAGCAAAAGTTTCAATAAGCATTTTGATATGTTCATATCCTCGCATTAGATTCTCCACCCTTTCTTTTATTTCCTTACAGCTTATGATATCCGCGGCACACATTAACTTCGTTATTTATCTCCCTAGAATCCTAATTCACCCTCTCACAGTCAACAGTAAGAACCAAGAGAAACATCAAACAAAATGACCTTCAACAATGGCACATCATTCTAATATATGATATCAATTTGCTCACGTTAAAAAATAAAGCTTCTAGTAAACAAAACAGGAATAACAAAACAAATCTTACAAGAAAAAAAATTAAAAAAAAAACTAAGAAAAAGAAGAAAATGAGCAGCAGAAAAAAGTACTTCGCTATCACGCGGTGTTAGAACAAGCTTTTCATTTCATAATGTTAGTGTCTAGATAAAAAAGAAAATAGATATGATAGTTAAAATATAGTTCTAAGTTTACCGTTGTCATGAGAAACCAAAGCTTGTTGTGTTATATCAGTCTTCCCTATTTTAGATTTGATTTTGAATAATTGAAATTTGTGATTAAATTATTTGTAGTTTTGTTTCCTTGTAGTAATTGCACCATGCAAGTGACGTGTGCATACTTTGCAATTTACTATGTGTGAAATGATCAAATTCTGAAGTCTCCACCAGTTTATTGTGTGCAATGATCAAATTCTTAGGTCTCCATCATTTTATTGTGAATCATAATGATAACGTTTAGTGTACCGTACATCTGATGCGGGCGGGAAAAAACACTCAAGGATTCTTTATGAATATAAGGCGTTATTTGTTATCTAATGCTACGGCAATGTTTCAATAAATTTGAAATATCAAATGCATCATATGCTCTCATGGCAATATGATTGTCCGATGTCCAAGGCACTAGGCACCACTAATGTCACTCACACAAGACCAACTGAGATGCTAACAAAGAATTAAGCATCGTAATACACCTGCGCCTGCTCCTGTAGATGGAAGAACCGACGTGAGAGAGGATGAACCAGGTCCAAGGACGACCGATCTGGACCGGCTAGACCCAGCCAGACCAATCGATGGCCTGGCCAAGCCAGGTGGCCTACCTGAGAGAGGCGGGATGCCCGAGAGGTTGAGCACGATTTCAACGCCTAGGTGGGGTTTTTATGAGGGTTAATTGATTGGTCACGATTTGTTTTATGTTTTTATTTGAAATTTTTTTTTTTCTCTGGGTATTTTTAATGGCGTCTAGGGTTTGTGGAGAGATGACCTACCTCCCGAACAGCAAGTCAATGTTGTATCATATTTGCTTTCATTGGTATTAAGAAAATCAGCCCTCAATTGAGCCACATCTCTATTGCAATTTATTTATTGTTTGTTCGGTGTTTTTTGTTTCAGGTTGTATCAAATTGGTATTAGGGTTAGGCTATTTGTTGAAGTTGCAGAGCATAGAGAAGGTCCGTGATCTTGAGTCAGGGAGTTTCCCTAGTGTGTTCAGCAGTTTCCTAACAACTTTCAGTAGCCGAGCGGGCCCTCAAGGGAGCACAAACATGCCATTACCTTAAAGGAGAGTCCCTCCTCTCAGTGTCAGACCATACAGGTATCATCAGATTCAGAAGAATGAGAGAAAAATTGATCCGAGAAATGCTAGAAGTAAGGAATATCAGACCAAGTGTAAGCCCATTTCAAAATCCATTCTTATTAGTGAAGAAAAAAATGGTGGCTGACAATTTTATGTGAACTATAGAGCTTTGAACAAAGAAACTGTATTAGATGGGTTTCCTATTCCTTTAATTTGAGCTTCTAGATACGATTTATGGGACTGTCATTTTCTCAAAGATAGATATGAAGTCAGGATAACACCAGATTAAAATGAATCCAATTAATGTGCACAAGACAATGTTCATAAACATGAACGACATTACAAGTTCTTGGTAATGTCATTTGGTCCTACAAATTCTCCGGTCTTCCTCGATGACATTCTGATCTATAGTTGTACAGAGCAAGAGCACGTGAAACACCTGAGGATAGTCTTGAAGACATTGAGAGAGCGTCAGTTATATGCCTACTTCAAGAAATATTCCTTTGCACAGTTACGGGTGGAGTACCTAGGGCATGTGGTGATAGGGTGGGAAAGTAACACAGGAGCAAACCAAGAGCCAAGCTATGTTGGACTGGCCTTGACCAAAGAGTTTGAAGGAGTTGAGAAGGGGGTTCCTAGGTCTCACGGGATACTATTAAAAATTTGTGAGGGGGCGTAAAATGACAGTATGGTCGCTAACTGAGCAGTTGAAGAAAAATAGTTTCATGTGGGTGAAAGCAACAACACAAGCCTTCAAATATCTGAATAGTCATGACCAATTTTCCGATATTAGCACTTCAAATTGCAGTTGATCATTTGTGGCAGAAACAGATGCGTCAAGATATGGATTCTGAGCAATTCTCATGTAGAACTAGTGGCAGATTGACTACTTCAGCAAGGTGCTCACAACTAGGGGCAAGACTCAAGTCAGCGTACAAGCGGGAGTCGATACTTGGCCATTCAAAAGTGGCAGTTGTACCTACTGGGACGACACTTTCTAGTCAGTACAGATCAAAGGAGCTTAGAGTATCTATTGAAACAGAGAATAGTGAATGACGAGCATCAGAGATGGCTATCCAAGTTACTGAGATATGATTTAAAGATTCAGTACCGATTATGATTGAAAAATAAAGCCACAGATGGACTGTCAAGAATGGTGGTCCCAGCTAAAAGCCTTATCAATACCCTTGGTCTTAGATTGGAAAGCCCCGGAAAGGGAAAACGAGCAGAGTGAAGGGTTGAGAAACATAAGAGCAAATTTGCTAGAGGATATGAACAGTCATCCAAGATTAGCATTGAGAGGTAACAACTACTCTATTGGGGGCAATTCGTATTGTCGAGATCATTGGAGACATCTCCAAACTATTGCAAGAGTTTCACGACGATGCAATTGAGAGACACTCGGGGATACAAAAGGCATACATTTGTCTATCGGCAAAGCTTTATTGGGTGGGGATGCACAAACACATAGAGGACATGGTGGCACGGTGTGATGCGTGCCAACAACACAAGCACTTGACTATGATGCCAGAAGGCTTGCTACAACCCTTAGCTTTACCTTAAATTGTTTGGAAAAAAGTGACGATGAATTTTATAGAAGGGTTGCTACAATCAAAAGGGTTTACTGTGATCTTGGTGGTAGTGGATCGTCTGAGCAAGTAAGCACATTTCATTCCATTATGACACCCCTACATTGTGGTCCCGGTCGCAATGGCGTTCAAATGGGAAGTGCTCCATTTGCACGGAACGATAGAATCTATTGTATTTGACAGGGACAATGTGTTCCTCAGCCAATTCTGAAGGAGTTGTTCAAGTTACAAAGAACAGACTTAAGAGAAACACAACAAATCATCCCCAAACTGATGGTCAAACAGAGATGTTCTACAAGAGTGTGAAGACATACATGTTATTTTGTATCGGATATGCCGAAGTTTTGGGCCAGGTGAATTGTTTATATTGGTATAATACTTCATATCATGTTGCGGAACAAACAACCCCTTTCATGCTTATGTATAAACGGTATTCACCTCACTTGATACATTATGGGCATAGCATTACGCCGGTATCTAGTGTTAACTGATGCTTAAAATAGAGGAACAAAATACTGGCAAAGCTCAAGGGGCATCTATTAAAAGATCAACAAATCATGAAAAGGAAAGCGGTTGGACATATGAGAAAAATATAATTTGACGAAGGGGACATGATTTACTTGAAGCTGAGGCCCTATCGACATAAGACATTGGTCAGGCGAAGGAAATGTTCTGCACGATATTACGACACGCATTGAGGCTATAGCTCCCCGTTTGATGTTACCACCCTCATCAACACAACATCCAGTCTTTCATGATTCGCAATTGAGGCGTGTTATTGGAAGATCAAATACACTCTTCACTACCTTCGACGTTAACAAATAACATGGAGGTGATTTTGGAACCTCTAGTGGTAGAAGGAGTTCACCAAGGAGGGGTGGGAGCAAAAGAGATACCGATTAAGTGAAAAGATCTGTCAGATTATGAAGCAACGTGTGGCATTATGAAGATCCAAAAATAGTTTCCATCCTTCCATCTAGAGAACAAAGTTCTTACATTGAAGGGGAGTGTTAATACGCATGCAGCTGCTCCTGCGGATGGGATAACTTTTGTAGCAGATGACAAGCCGGTCCAACAATTGGTCTAGACCGATCTGACCCGACTAGACCAGCTGGTGGCTTGGCCAAACAAGATGGGCAAACCGAGAGAGGCAGGATGCATGGGAGGGAGAGGCCGAACATGATTTCAGCATCGAATGGGGCTAATCATGTACAATAGGAAAATCAATTTTGGGGTAAAGTTAGAAAATGAGCCTTGGAGAATATTTATGAAAGCTAATTGGCTGGGGTTTGTTTTATATTTTGATTTGCTACAATTTTTCTTTTCTCTCGATGTTCCTAGCGGTATCTAGGGTTTGTGAAGAAACAATCCACCCTCGAACAATAGATCAAGATTGTAACTTGTTTGCTTTCCTTGATATAGTAAAATCAGCCGTTATTTGAGTTCTCTCGCATCTCTGTTGCATTTTATCCGTTATTTATTTGTTGTATTTCGTTGTGGGTCGTATCGCATACTTGCTATAAATTGTTGATATTATATAAAAATACTTTTGAAGAGTTTATGCAATAATCTATCACATAAGTTTTTTATCAAAATGATAAATCTTTAAATTCTATTGCATTTAAGTTCAAATTTTTTAATACATAGTTTACTCAGATAAGGACAACTAAACTAGTTAAGTTATAATAATTATCTCAAATGCAACTAAACTAAACTAGTTAAATTATAATTTTTTTTACTAAACTAGTTAAATTATAATTTTTTTTCTTAATAGTTGACTTAGATGAGGACAACTAAACCAGTTAGGTTATAAGAATTATAGCTTACAGATAATATAAGTTTCATTACTATCATTTAAGAAATGTGAGAATATTCGAAGTACTCCTATGTTGGATGGTAGAAAATTACATTGATGTTAAAATAAAAACTAATTAGCCCTCACCTATAAACATAAGCTATTAATTTGAATATAAGAATGAAAATAAGGTTGACAATTGCGGTATAAAGTCCAACATTGGTGCTCATATAATCCACACATTCTAATCAGTCTTAGAATCAATGATTCGTTTTAGTTCAAATGGTAAATGTGAATTGTAGCTCTCATTGGTCTAATTTTTGCTATGATTGAAAAAAATTCAGGAACAGGTAAATTCCACAATAGATCCACATGGCGAAGTGGGGTTTCCTGATGCATGATACTGTTTAAATGATTTTTTAGGGGAGAATTAAGAGCAATGCAAATAGCACTAAAAAAAAAAAGATTGTAGAGGAGCTAGATATGGGCAACGCAAAGAGCACTCAAGAAAACTAGAGATTGTTGAGGTGTGAAGTATTATGCTTAATACCATATCAAATAATTAAGAGTATGTTTGCATAAAAATATCCAGTAATTTTTCTGCACTCGTGGGCTTGCTTTTGGGTTAATAGTGGATTTGATCACCATTGAATCAACCACAACTTCGATACTCCTTTGATTCCCACTTCATCTCATATAAAACTATTATCATCAAAAGCAAATTCATCATCATCGTTGGAGGAATCAACACCTATCTATTAAATCAAGGCAAGACACGTACATTACTAGTTGGTGGCTTAAAGGATAAAAGCGCACCTAGTCACACCTTAGTAGAAACACTCATCTAAGAGATTATAAAGGTATTGTGGCCTACATATCACATTGATCGAGGTGATTTCTTATAACAAGGCTCTGAAATGGGATCAAACTCATTCAAAAAGCTTCAATAGTTGAAAAAAAAAATGTTTTACAAATGCGAATACCTTTCCTTCCAATCATTCCTCAAGCATCAGACAAAATTAATAATTGACTTTTTATATTATATTTAGTTATTGGCTGAAAGTACCGCCAAATTAAATTAGTTTTGCTACACAATTGGATTTCAATTCTATCAATGAAACTTTTAGTCATTCAGTTCAGAAGTAATGCATTTTCCATAGAAAAGTATAGATAGATCAGGAAGGATTTTTATGCTGGGAATGAAAGATAAATCTAAAAAAGTTTCTAATAGTTAAGGTTAATGCAAATGATTAAGAATATATAAAATTATCAGGTGATCACTGAGGTGGAGCTCACCTCGACCTTCTTTTCCAATACATTTTGTGCATCTATTTTGCATTATATTGACTGTATATTCAATCCATAAAAACATGCATATTGATGGGATATAATAGAGCAGATGACTAGGATGGAGAAGGTTTGGACTGGCCCATTCAATTGAGTTTAATTGCATTCAAAGTTTTTATTGAGGTGTCTTTTCTAAGGTAAAGCTTCGAGACATTAATCTAAAAAACAATAAACTGTACAAAGTATTGCACTAACTTTGAAGTATAAAATAATAAGTAGTATATTAACATACTAATCTATTATCACCTTTAAAAATAGCAAATTAATATCCTAACATAATAAGAAATAATAAATTGATATCTTAATATCTAATTGTGAATTAGTAATAATTGTTATACAATCATTAAAATAATATAAAATATCAAAATAAATTATAAAAACATAATAAATCAAAATAAATTCAGCACAATTAAACTCCTCACACTCCTACTGCCCTCCACCAAAGTAAACTCATAATAAGCCATATATTATAATTTCTAAATTTAAAAGTTTTCATTATTATCATCAGTCAATGGAACTTCGTTAGAATCACAAGTAAAATAAATTACTTTCTCCCCTAACTCATCCTTAGTTGTGTTCATGTTCTCCCATTCCTAGTCCTCAACTTCAATTTTAATCAGCTTCATTTTCCTTGATCAATAATAATTAATAAAAATATCAATTAAATTAGTAAAACAATAATTACATTGATGGTTAAAACTTCAATTATATAATTTTTCATGGATATTTCTTCTGCTTAATTCTTGCGAGCTTACATTAAATTTATTGGCCTTACTTCTATCCCCATTAAAAAAAATTCAATATTAAAATCTTTTTGTTCCAAATCAGATGATTTTGCTTCGTTGTGATCATTCATAAATGATTCAATATTAGATAGCACGTTAATACAAATTAAAGGTCTTTGTCATCCGTTAAAAGTTACTTTTTTTAATCAATATCACTTGGTCTTTGTTATAAATTATATAAGTCAAGAAGTTCATCCTTAAGATACTCAAATGATTTCTCCGTTTTGTAGGTATTTCAATTTCTCTCACAATAAAATAATGAGCATAAAAGTCTTAACATGTTAACAATAAATTGTTATAGATGGAGTGCCATTACAAAATTAAGTTTTACATTTAACTAAATTAGATAATAATCATAATTAAATTGGGAGAATCATTACCTCTTTCAACATACCATATAAAAATTTACCTAAAGAATGTTTTGCAACTGTACCTTTCGCTTGTTGTAGCCCACAGAATCATTTCTTATTTTTTGAACGGTACAAGTTGCATATCAATCTTAGCTTTCTTAGTTGAGTCTACTATCAATCTATCTATATAATGATATAAACCTATTTTGATCTCAAGATGGAATGATTTAATTTTAGTGTATTAAAGCTATGGATTAAGGCAATATTCTGCTACATGCAAATAACAATGAAGATGAAGCCCTAACTTCTCACTAATAATTTCCAATATCTCCTTTTAGTCGAACGCATCTGTTATGTTCAAGGCTATGAACTCCTTAGCAATATTAATTGCATTATAAATTAAGCTAATAGCTGATTTAAGCCGATTTTAGCTGATTTTTTCTATTAGCCAACCATTCTTAAAATTTGGCTAATGTATTTATTGTTATTATTACATAGCTAACACTTAACAAAAACATTTCATTTAGGACAATCTTTCAAACTTCTTTTCCCTCAACTTTCTTCTCCCGAAGCACAGTCAAGCAATTGTCTTGAAGTGATCATATCTACATGAATCTGACTTTGCAAAACATTCTATAATTCAGGATCATTCTCTTTAATGATAAGATGAATTGTAGTTACAATCAAAATTTATCTCATGCTGAGTCTGGATATATATTTATTATAGATTATGTATATGAACAGGAATTTATACCTGGTACGGCTGTGAATATAGCTCGAAAATTATTAATCACTCGAAAATTCAATCGAATTTTCGATCAAATCGAGATCAGATCGAAATAATCGAGCCAAGCTACGAGCCAAAATTTTGGATCGATTTTTTTTTTAAGCAGACCCCAGCTCGGCTTGAAATCGGATCGTTAACAGTCCTAGTGATGTTAGGGCTGGATTTAACGAATTTAGATCAAAGATCGTTAACGCACTTGAAAATTAATTAGAATTTTGGCTCGGATCAAGATCGGATAGAAATAAACGCACCAAGCTACGAGCCAGAATTTTGCGATGAATTTTTTTCGAGCCAATTTTGAGCCTACCCCAACTCGGCTCGATCAGATGGTTACCAGCCCCTAATACCTGGTCAAAGGCTAGAATTGGAGATTGAAAGCAAAATAAGCATGAGGGAAAGTTGTGATCAGAATTGCTGATGCAGATTGAACCTAAACCTTAATGTAGAGAACAACAGTCATTCCTAAATAAATAAAATGAACAATTTGAAATGACTGCTTCCAATGAACTCTATATTGATATTGATCGAATGATGAATGCCTAGATTAATGCCAGCTTTACTTTTGGTTTATGGTTTAATGACATACAAGCTCACAGATGTCAGCATTTTAAAAATTTTGTTAACAATAAAATCTTTAGAAGAATCTTGAATTTAAAAGACGCCTTAACTCATAAATTCTAAAGGTGCATAGTTCATCAAGAATCATATTTAAATAACTTGAATTAATTTTTTTTAAAGAAATCTGTCCATACAAGATAGCATAATTGTGTGATTTATTTACTAGCAGTAGTATTAGCATTCCATTAGTTATAAGTCCTCATTAGCATTATTTAGCTTGCATATTAAAATTTAAGCATTTCATTATGTACTAGATATCATACTAGTTAAATGCTTGACTTGCCTGATGATTGGGAGGAAATTCATAGAAAACTTGAACAAGAAAAATGTAAAATTTAAACTTGGTCATAAGATCATCCTACGTTTTAATCCATAAAGACTTTCATAAACAGCCATTAAGGAGGAAAACAAGATTAGTTAAAAATATGCAATACACTGAAACTAATGCTTACAAATTGGAAATTCCATAAAATTCTAAAACAAATCTGGTTACTTATGAATCTACATTCAATCCTCTACTTGATAATTCTATAAAGCTTGCTTATGAGGCTAATCAAGACAATGAGATTATATACAATGTTGATGATAGAATTTTTTTTAAAAAAAAAATCCTTATTTAAGGGACAGACAGATCGATTTGTGATGATTCATTGACCACTTTCAATGGAACACATATTTTATATTCTAATTTGCTCGATAGGAATCAATGCTAAGAAACCGAATTGGACAAAGTTTGACAAATTTGATAAACATCCACACACTTATTCTGATAAAAAGCATCGCCTTAAACACTAATCTAAGCAAATCATACTTATTTTCAGTTGTGTTGGTTTATCTGTCTTTGTTAATATGTAAGTAAGAACATGTGAGCTAATATGGTCAATACAGAGATGAAATCTTCCTATACAGATATGTAATCTTCCTGCCCAAAGCTGAGTCCATATGGTTTGACATGGTCTAAATTTCAATTCAATTTAATCTAAAACCAAGCACACCAAATTCAAAATTTTTCAGGTCAGACTAATGTGGTATAGAAAACGGGACAACCAACACTGCAACAGAGATTAAGATTTCAGCACAAGGTAAAAAGGAAGAAAGATGTCAGAACTATAAACTACATGAAGCTGATTCCCGTAGGCCTTAAACCACACATGAAGCAAACAAATAATCTGTATTGGTTTAATATAAAGGCTAGAGTAGAATGGTTTGCAGTGTTTTGAATTCAATATTGTTACAGCATACCTCGACAGTTGGGATCTGCACCATAGTCTAGCAAGAGAAGTACGCAATTCTCACTTCCTTTTGAAGCTGCCAGATGCTGTGTCAAATCAATTATGCTATTTAACTGAAGTTTATTATTTACAAGGATAAAAAAATGAATTGAAATCATTGCAAAGATTTATAGAGTAAAACCAAAGCTGTGTGGCTGTTGCTATCAGATTCACTTGGATCTAAACCACGCTTAAGAAGCTGATGCAACAACAGATCATCTCCTCTGATGACAGCAAAACAAAGAGAAAGGGGCAAGTCCATTCTTCCCCGAGCTAATGTGTTCTCAGTCTCTCTCAAAACTCCCTCCATGATGGGGTCCTTCTGCTCTTTCAAGTGCTGTAAACCCAAATGAAAAGCAGATAGCAGTCAATCAGGGTATAAACTATCCTGGCAAATGATCTCAGGTTCTCTACTACATAAGAATATAATTAGAATATAACTTTTTTTTTGCAGTAATTCATATCAATAATCCAGTACAAAGGCTAACCTGAAGAAGATTGTTCATTATTATGGTCCCGTCTCCAACATTTGCCTGCACAATACTAAGGAATGAAGTGCGGTTCAACCGCAACAACTGACACAGTTTTTTGGTTCGAACTGTAAATAACTGAGGCCTGTAACAAAGTACTCCAATCTCTCCAAAAAGCTCGCCCGTCTTTGCCTCTCCAACAACCTGTAAATATGAAATTTTGTAAGAGTATTCTAAATCATTGTGATCATTTATAGTATAAAAATTATGAGTATCTGTCAAAATTTTCAAATTAGCTGATAATTGCCTGCTCAATTCCACCTTTGTGATCTATCAGGTCCTGCAAAGATGATCAATGTCTCAATCATACTGAGATTAGACACATAAAGGAGATATAAAAAAGTGTTTGAATTAAAAATTTTCAGTGCAGGAAGCTTACAACACTGCCCATAACCAGTATGTAAAAATCAGATGGTGCTTCATTCTGTAGGATCACATCCTCCCTTGGGGGAAAATATTCAGCTTTCATTTCTGACACCTTAAACAAGCATGATTACAAAACAGAACGCTTGAGGAACCGTAACTGATATGATAAGAGTCTTAAAATCATAATGAAGAAATTACCAATTGGAAAAGCAAATCGTTAGAAACCCCTTGGAATAGATAGACCTTCTGAACTAGATTATAGAAAAGATAATGAGATATGCTGGATCGGATTGCTTTTGGAAGCGCATCAAGGGTCTCCTGTTGTTGAAGCCCCTCTGAATCTGTCCTATACTTCAGACAAAGGTGTGCAACCATTTGCTCTTGAAGACGCAGTGGAAGCTGGTTTCTCTGTGCAAACCCCGAAGCGGCTTGAATTGTGTCCCTCTAGAGTATTTGAAGTTCGTCAAAAAGTAAATACAAATAAAATGTCAAATCAACTCAGTCAACATGAAAATAAGCTAAGATAACTCACAAACTTTCTAGTTCTGCTGGTTCCATGAACAACCAAATTAGTCATATTTCCAATTAGATATGCTGTTAGGCCCAGATTGAAAAGCATATATATGATATCAAAGACCATCTCCCTAGTGTTTTGAGCATGCAGGTCTCCATATCCCACAGTTGTAAGAGTAGTGATTGACCAATACATTGATGTAACATACCGGATCCACAGGCTTTTTTCATGAAAATCTGGCATGGTAGCACCAATCCAAGTAAGTCTAGGGTACGGATACCTGGCTGCAAGAAGATAATAGAAGCATCCAGCACAATGGACAGCAAAAAGGGTGACCTATGAATCAAATATATTAAATGTGAGATTAGTGAATAAACATAACAAAGCATTAGAATAGATATATCCTTAATAACTCACACAAATGAGCTTTATACAGCGGACCCAGAAGTAGTTGAAGTGCCTGTCTTTCTCCAAGCTGAAATTTTGAATAGAAGAACACATAATTTAGCGGGTGACAAAAACAAAGAGTTTATTTTAAATCAAAGCGTAAGAATTTTCCATTATATTTCCCTCGGGTAGAAACCATTCGCCAAGTCAAAACGCATGCACTACTATTAAGTAATTTCCCAGCATGTTTCCATGGCTAAATAGAAGAGAGAAGATTTTGCAGATACTAGCCAAACTTCTCGAATATTATGCCAGGGGAACCAGAATCAAAAATAGAAAGAATCTGACAGGATTACTGATGAATCAATCAAAACCAACCATGCTATAACATAAGCAGAATGATTGAGAGAACAGAAAAATAAGAAATCATACCGAGCAAACAATGAACTGACTCTTCTTAGTCGCCAAAGCCGAAGCATGTTAAAGAACCCATAGGACTGGAGCTTCTCTGGAAGTATCTTTCGAGCGATTTCTGATGGGATGGTGGAAATAACATCCAGAATAAACCAGCTGATCAAGTACTTACGCGCAATCTTACCGGGATTGTCAACAAGAAGATAGGTTGTTTTTTCAAGGTAGGCTACAAAGAAAGTCAAGATAATATCGATCGCAAAGAATCCATTAACGATGTTATCAACAATAGACAGGGTTCCTACTGTCTTTGTGAGGAAACCAAACTCAAATGGAGAAACCCAAGCAGTATAGACCACCAAAATAATCAGAAAAGTCTCCCAAGCCCTGCAAAAGTAATAAAAATTTGATATTAATGTGTATCTAGCATAAGGCTAATTATGATGATGGTAGAACACAACAACAATTGCTTTTATATTACTAACAGAAATTAATGGTTACAGAAAGCACCCTTTTGTCATCAACTCCAATCGAGTTATGGAAATTCATATTCTTTAATCTCAAATAAGTTCTTTGGGAAGGTTTGATCATTCCAAAAACAAAAAAGAAGAAGAGAACAAATACCGGTATCTTTTGTCATAAGGCGATATAATGAAGCGCCTGAGCTTTACTCTGCGGTTTCCCCTAGACCCAAGCGCCGGAAGTACGCCGTTGATGCTGTAATGGCTTCCATCCATGGAGATCACATTCGCTTGACGTCCACACATCGCCTTCATATTGATACCCCCTATACTCGCGTATTCCATCTCCTCTCCTTTCTTATACCAATCTTCTTTCCACTAAAACAAAATACAAAAAGAAACATGAGCTTCAAAAGAGCCCATTTCTTACAGTTCTAGCCATTGCCAAACGAAACCCTGACGCCCCAGATTGAAAACCCAACGCTTACATGTGATTACGGATCGCTTTCGAACATTACCTCGTCTTTCTGTTTCTCTTGGCTTTTAGGACAACGACCTGTTGTTCTTCAAAATGAAACCCTAGAGAAATATAAAAATGGCCGATCGGATGATGGCAGGGCCTAAAACCCTAGCCTGGCTTCTCTCTCCCGCTTCCCTTTCGCTCCCCGTGATGTCGAGAGGTCGGGCATCTATATCTATAAGTAGCTTTTTTTGGGCGACGTCAAACGAAACCAGAAATCATCGCCGTATTTGATTTTTTATATCCGTTACATAGCCCATTGGCAGGGACGGTGCAGACAGGGCTGTCCTCATTATGAAGTCAAAAAGTTATTTGTATTTAATATATCATTATTGACCAACAATACAAAATTTAAAAATAGAGCACTTACTTTTTATTATTAATGGTTATATTTAAATATTTTAGTGGTGACATTAAAAATAATACTTAATTTTTATTTAATTAAAAAAATAAGTGTTTAGTATAACCTCTTTCAAATTTGGGTTAATTGAAGTTTGTCATAAAAGTTCCAATTACATGTCAGGATTGCCCCAAAAATGAGAGTCCATAAATTCAAAATACAACCTGATATATCATAATACGAAGTAAGCTCATTAATATATATGCTTAGAGGTTAAACACAATATTCTCATTATAGGACGGGTTATTTGATGCCAAATAATGAGAAGTATATATTGTATACTAAATCCTTAACAAATTTTTTAACTATAGGATTATACATTTTGGACGATAAAAATTTTGATTTTCATGTATCAGTGTGTCACGACCTAAATCCTCGAGATGCTTCTCTGAAAGGTTTGAATAATGCTTCAATAATGTCACTAGTGTTGATTACTCTTTTTCTTAAAAATGAGACCAATCTTTTGCACTCCAATCTTTACAAATTTTAAACAATCTCTCAAATGCTTGGAATGATGAAAAACCAAAAATTTGAGAAGCAATAGTACTTAACTTCAATCTTATCAAATATAAAATAAAAATACTACTCATTGTTTTTATATAATTAACACTGAGTCCATTTGTGAAGGAAAATCTTGAAGATTTTCTTTTGGGTCCTCAACTTGCAAGATGATATTTCATTTCACAGAAATTACTTACCTCAATGGGAGTCTAACAATCACTAGGTCTATAAATTTCTAAAGAAAACTTTAATTCATAATATTTTGAATTTAAGATCAAACTTGAACGAAATTAAACTCAATTAAACTTCAAAAACTCAAACATCATCTTTATTACAATCAAATTGAAAATAATCTAAATTTGAACCTTTGGAATAAACACTTGGTTAGAACTTTAAAAAAAAATTAAAACTTTCTAACTTTTCAATAGTTCATACTTTGTCCTTAGACTGTTCTGGTTGTTATTGGGCAAGGTGATTTCCTCTATGGTGTCCTATATCTAATACAACTAGGAAAGCATGAAAAACCTTTTAAAACAAATAAAATCAAACTTTCAAATTAAAAAAAAAAATTAAACCTTTCAAAAATTGAAGTCAAACTTTTCAATCAAAAATAAACATTTCAAACAAAATCCTTCAAACAATTCTCAAAAGAACCTTTCAAACCAAACTCGTCAATTGTCTTAGGTATGGGAAAAATCATCAATTATCTCAGGAGCAGAAAAACTCATCAAAATAAGAACTTCAAAATAAACTTTTAGATGAAACATTTTGAAACAAACTTCAAACAACAAAATAAATTTTAGACAATAAAATAAACGTTGAAACAATCTTTAAACAAGCCTTCAAATTATCAAACAGTCTTTAAGTAAATCTTCAAACTATTAAATAATCAAACAAGCCTTTAAAAAAATTAAGGAAATAATGAGTATCATTTTTATTGTCTCTCGAATGGATGTGAGTTCACATGTGCTTTCTATCTTAATCAAATCATCTTTTTCTTCTTTTAAGTTGAATATGAATCCAGATGTGCTTCACCTAAAGTGTTCAAGTAACTTCCAAATCAATCAATTAAACAAATAAATAACCAATTAATGAATGAATTCTCTCTTGATTAGCTCTCAATTTGAATGTAAATTCATTTGGTGTTCTATCTTGATCTAATTAATTCGTTAACCTCTTTAGTTGAATGTGAGTATGTGTGATTTTTCAGCCTTATATGTTTAGGAGAATGAAATTGAATCTCTCTAACACTTGAGACTTGAATTTTAATCCCCCCCATCCTTGGACTTTTAATCTTAAAGACACAAAGATTAGCATCACTGTCTTGAAACTTTTGAACTTTTTTTGGTATATAGGACATGAAGCTTAAATGTAACATCCTCAGATTTCTCATCTTGAGACATGAAGGGTAACTGCACCATCTTTAGGCTTTCAAACTTCTTTCCAGCCTGTAGGACATGAATCTTAATTGTATCATCCCTAAGACTTTTTTGTCTTAAAGACACGAAGTGTAACTACACAGTCTTTAGATTTTCAAACTACTTTCTTGTTAGTAAGACACGAAGCTTAATTGCACCGTCCTTAGACTTTTTTTTCTTGAAGACACGAAGCTTAACAACACCTTCACTAGACTTTTAAAGTCTATTTGTTCTATAGGACACATTGCTTGAATGCAAAATCCTCAAATTTCTTGCCTCGAAGACATGAAGTGCTATTACACCATCTTTAGACTTTCAAATTTCTTTCCGTCGATAGGACATGAAGCTTAATTCTACTATCATTATTATCTTTTCCTTAAGAACATGAAACTTAATTTTACCATCCTTACATTTTTTTACCCTAAAAAAATGAATTGTAATCGCACTGTTTTTTGGGTTTTCAAATTCTTTTCATTTGATAAGATATAAAAATTTAATTTTACTGTCTTTATTCTCTTTGCCTTAAGGACACGAAGCATAATTGTAACATCTTTAGGCTTTCAAACTCTTTTTAGCAATTGAATACAAAGCTTAATTACACCGTCCTTTTTTTCTTTGCCATAAAAATATGAAGCATAATTGTACCATCTTTAGGCTTTTGAACTCTTTTAATTTAATAAGAAGCAAAATTTAATTGCACCTTAATTATTATCTTCACCTTAAAGACACGAAGTGTAATTGAATCATCATTATGTCCTTTTGTGAATCTTATCAGTCTTTAGTATTCTATGCTTCACTATGTCATCCTTAAATTTCTCTCATTATCTTTGTTTGGACAGAAATAAATTCTTTTCCTAATATTCTAACTCTTTTGGATAATGTCCTCGACTCCTAAACAAGAATCTCCAATGAAACTCAATTTTTAAAATACCCAGAAACAAATTCTCAAATTCTTAAAATAACTTAAATTAATGTTCAAATCTAAATTGGAATTTTAATCCTCAAATTATTTCTTAAAATGGAAGCACTGAAGTTAAACAACAATATTTTCACTCATAGTTAACGCCAATATGTGTTATACTTTGAATAGTCTGTCACACATTATTGGGGGTCCATTTGTTGGCCTCCTTTTTTGTCAACCCTATTTTCCTAGCTTAAACTTAACTGGACTTCAATTTATCTTTGTCTTAAGTAAATCTTAATTTAATAAAACTGAATTTTAACTTGATTCAAATCAAAATTAATCAAAACAATCTTCAAGACAATTAATTGAAACCAAACCCAAAGATAACAAAGAATAACAACCTTAATCACTGAAACCCTTAGATTATCATTTTTTCTCCCCAGATCATTGTAGGACTAACTTTTCATTTTGAAAGTTGCATGAGACTTATTACCATATATAAATATCATGCAAATAAGTTTAACTATCATTTGGAATAATGTTTTATGTAATACTCTTTAATTCAATTTTTCATGCATGATTATTACATCGCAAACACTAAAATTATTTCTCTACAAACCAATCTGATGATCCAAATTACACTTTGTAAGTTGCATGATCTTCATAATCACATATGAAGACCATTCAAACTAGTTTGGTGGTTACCAAACACTGATTTTATATAAAATCGTTCACTTAGGGTTTCCCTTCATAAAAAGTGATCCCACATAAAAAATTTTCAACAATTTATTATTTTAAAAATGAAGTTCATCATTACATCCATATGATCGAAACCTTTTGAATGTGTCCCTCTCCTAAATTTGAATTTGTTTGAGGCCCATTGAATCGAAGATAACCAGGAAAGATAAAAATGGTAATTTTAATAATAAAATGATAATTTGACTATAACCACCTCAAAAGGACTTCAAATCAAGTTGGGACCTCAACTAAATTTATTTTAAACTTAAAAACACAATGTGTACCAATAAATTTGATTAAAAATTCAAACTTAAAATTCAACATTTTCTTAGGGTTTAGGCCCACTTTGATTAATAATATCATTACATAGAGCTTGATTTGGCCAAAATCACTTGCACCATTAAATTCCTTATATTTTTCTCTATCAAATTAGCTGAATTAAATTTTGAGTATAACCAACTCTCATCACCTTGTAATCACCTCCCAACCACCTAAATTCTTTAAATGTCCAAAACTTGAGCTAGGAACCTCCTTCTTTAAAACTATTTGGGCTGTTGGATTCCTTGTCTTCAAAGTTATGTGTTAATCTTTAAAATCTACCAACAATTTTAAAAATTCTACATGTATTAGTTTTTAAAATTCCTCATCAAATTTAGAAAGTACTCCATTTATTTTTAATGTAATGTGATAATTTCAAAAAATTCACCATCAATTTTTCAAAATATTTTATGTTTTCTCAAATTCATTTGTTTATGTTGAAAGTTTACCATGAAATTATTAAATTCCCTATGTTATTATCATGTTATCACGTTAATTTTAGAAATTCTAAATCAAATGTTAGTCTTTATGTAGAAAAGCATATGGTTTTTGTTCTTTTCATGTCCTATATACAATATGTTACATTTTGCATGATGAATTCATTTGGCTTTTATTGTAAATGCATTGTATTATGTTTGTATAGTTTTAGTGTATGCAATTAGCACACTTTCCTTCCCTTTCCTATCAAAACCTAGAACTCTAAATTCAAATCCTCCATAAATTGAAAGCATAAACTCGTTTTTCTAAATCGTGAGCCTTAAGCCACTAATTTTCTTAAACCACGGGTTTAAACACATAATTACATCTAAACCATGAGCCTTAAGGCACAAATTCCCTAAAATTGTGAGTCTAACCCTAGGTTCTCCCAAATCTATGAGCATAGACATTTTTCTTTACATATATGTTTGAACCCAATAATTTAGATAAATTTAGTGTCAAACAAGAGCTATCCTTTTCCTTATCCCCTTCCGATAGTCTAAAGAAATTCTGTTGTCAAGTGTTTGGTTCCCTAGATCCCTTGATCAGTCTAGTTAAATATCATCTCCTTAAACATTAGCATAAAATCAAAGGCAATATGCATATTCCAATGAGTTTATGCAATTAACCTCTTTCATTCCCCTAGGTATCCTTTTGGATCTCAAAATTCAAGAAAAATGTTAACATGCCTACTGACTAAGTAGAAAGTAAAACATTCAAACAGATTAAATCAACACTTAGGATAATTCACCTATGAACCGCATGAATATTTTCAATTTTATCCTACCACTATCCTATGAACCGCATGAATATTTTCAATTTTATCCTACCACTATTTAATTTAAGAAGGAAATAAAGGATCTACTCACTCTTCATTATAAAAACCATCAACTCAAACTTTGAATTAAACATAGAAATCATACATTAAGCTTTCACAGGATGAAAAACCAAACTAAAAATATACTTATTTCCTTCTTTTAGAAAACAAGACGGAAGAAATGGAGATAAGAGTGAATACACCTTATGATAGTCTCAAATCTCTCTTTTCTTTACTTGAAAACTCCTTGCAATGCCTTTTTTTTCTTCCTCTTCAATGATCCACACTCTAAAATACAGAAAATGACCTTTATTTTTTAGTTTAAAGCCTTATATAGTTCTCTCAGTGAAGATTCACATTTGAACTGTAGAAATCGTCATGTTGTGTGAACTGGTATCTAGGCATTGTTCTATGGCACTTTGGCGCTATTATGTGGCATCAATGTGTTGGTCATTGGAATCTAGACACTACAGTCATGGCTCCTACTTTTTGCCTTCTCTAATGAATTTTTTAGCATTAAGATCTTTTGGGAGCCTAGGCACTGCTTATAGGTGCCTAGGTGTTGCCCCTAGGCACCTAGTTATTGATTTGTGGTGCTTACTTTCTAACTTCTCTGAATAAATTTCTAGGCACTGGGCTCTTTTGGATGCCAATGCATTGCTTCTGAGTGCATAGGCACTGGTCTATGATGCCTACTTCTGCATCTGGGTGCTTAAGCGTTGGTCCCTCTCTTAGAATTTTTTTTGGCTTTCTTCAACTCTGATAACTCCTCTTTCCTAAATTATGCAAGATATAACAAAAATACCTTCTAAAAGTGTGTAAACTTAATGTAAAAATATATTAAAGTAAAACATAAACAAGTACATTTCTTATGCACATCTCTCGCCATCCTAGCCACCCACCTCCTTGATCCACACCCTCTCATCCTATTGGTTCATCTAATCCACATGCCCCCATCTCCCATTTCTTCTCTTCCACTCAGTTTAATTCAAGCCCTCCAACCATCAAATTAACTCCTCTCCTTAATCCAAACCCTCTTATCTCATCTTAACTCTCTTTCCCCCCAAAAGTCCCCACTATCCACTTCCCCCTTTTTCTAGTTATGGCCAACTCTTCCCAACATTAATCATTCATCTTGTTTTTAAAATCCACACATATTTTTTCTCCTCTCCAAGCAAAAAATGTAAACACTCTCTTTCTTCCTTCTTCCAAAAATTGAAACCTCCCCTTTCTTCTCCATTATTTCTACCATCATCCCCTTCACCAAACCATGAGATCAAAGCAAGATGGAGCAAGGCAAGGGATTAAAGTAAGGAAGAAGCTCAAGAAACCAAAAAAAAGGTAAATGCCAACTTTTAGTTTTACACTTTCACCATTAATTTTCAAAATTTTCCTTGTTTATCTTCCATGTTGTGTCAATCTTTAAATTTCACAATCAATTTTTAAAATTTCACATGTTTTTCTTAATGTTATGTTTTAGTTTTTAAAACCCACTAACAATTTTCAGAATTACTCCATGTATTTTCAATGTCATGAGATAATTTCAAAAAATTCACTTTCAATTTTCAAAATCTTTTAAGTTTTCTCAAATTCATTTATTTTTTGTTGAAAATTTACCATACAACTGTTAAATTCCATATGTTATTATCATGTTATCATGTTAATTTTAGAAATACTGCATCAATTGTTAGTCTTTGTATAGGAAAATATGGGGCTTTTGTTGTTCTATGTTTTATGCATCATATTATGTTTCTATAAGGCTTTTATTGTAAATGCATCATATTATGTTTCTATAGATGTAACATATGCATTTATCACACTTTCCTTCCCTTGTCACACTTGACTAAAATCCTCCAAAATTGAAAACATACTCATTTCTACGCTAAATCTTGAGCCTTAAGCCACTAATTCCCTAAATTATTGATCAAATCACATAAGAACATCTAAATCATAGCCTTAACCCACAAGTTCACCAAAATTATGAGCCTAACGCTAGGTTCTCCCCAAAGGTGTGAGCCTAAATTTCTAATCACCCAGTAACTAAGCCTTAAACCCTTAACTACCTATTAATCCCAAGCCTAACCTCAGGTTTCTCTACAAACTGTGAGCCAAACACATAATTACCTCTAAAATGAAATACTAAACTAATTAAACTATCGTAATTAAATTATAAACCATCTAATTAAACCACAAATCACCTACTTAAACCATTAGTTATTTAATTAAATCATAAAACACCTAATTAAGCCACTAATTAATTAATTAATTAATTATTCATTTAAATAAGTTATTACTCACTTAATTAAATCAATAATAACTTAATTAAAACATTAAACACTCTACTAAGCCATTAATCACATAATGAAAATAATAATTACTAATTAAACCACTAAACACCTAATTAGTTGAGTACTTAATTAACCTAATTAAAAGTTCAGCTAACCCATAAACTCCTTATTTAATTTATTTAAAACTTTAATTAACTAATTAACATAGTTAATTAATTCATTAAACCTATAATTAATCCATTAAAATAATTAAGTAATAATTTAATAATTAATTAAATTATAAAATAAATAATTACCACACTAAACATTTATCTAACCATAAAATAATTATTTAGTTCTTAAAAAATAAGTTAACTCATAAAATATTTAATCAACCCATGAAACATTTAATAAACTTATTATGACTTTAATTAATTTATAAAATAATTAACTCACTCATTAAAACACTTAATTAAATTATTAATTAATTAATTAACCCATTAACCCAAAAAATGACCTAGTTAACACTAGTCTAAACCTAATCAACCCTAATTTGAACACCCTAACCTAAAATTTCATTAAAGTGG
>NW_018165006.1:136605-145048 GCF_001263595.1 Phalaenopsis equestris | reverse complement strand
ATATATATATATATATATGTATTTATATATGTGTGTGTGTTAGTATGATTATGTATATCTACATGTGCATATAATTATAAGTGTGTATGGATAAGTATATATGCATATATGTATGTGTTGGCATAAATTTTTGAAGTCACGCATGTAGGTTGTCCAATAGAATGGCTTGGGATTACTTATTATTCATTCACAGTGTCTCGTAGCTCAAGACATCCGTCAAGACCTCCTGGTAAGTGTTTGGGGCACAGAACCAGGGCTGGCATTGATTAAGCCTTACAAGGGAGAGCTCACCATTGGGTGGGATCAGTTTTGATTTAGAACATGTTAGTTGACCATTTTGATGTTTAAAGAACATGCCTTGCCCATTTGAAGCATCTCATGGTCAAAGGAAGTCATAGCCCCCTCTTACATACATTTTGGAGAAAATTAGGGTCAAAATCGGTTTAGAACGGTGCACTCGCCGTCAGGTTTTGAAATGTCCGTTGACAGTAAAATTTTTGAAGTGAAACATCCAAAATATTCATTTTTTATGTTTTGGGGTCATGTTTTTGTTTATATATGATTTTAGTAGCTTATAGATCCATAAGGTATTCAAACATGCACCTGACAGACAAAATTAGGGTTTGGATCGAAAAGTTCATACCTGTGTGGAATCTTCATCTCACAACATTATTCTTTCAATTTGGCACATCTCATATGTTCATCAAAATGCCCAAGAATCATATTCAGTGAATAAATGATCTTTCATAATCTAAAGTTACAAGAAAAGCCTACCCGTATGAGCCCTCCAACTCTTTTGAGAATGAAAGACAAGGGCTTGGGCACATAAGCACCCAAACTTGGGTGCTTAGGTGCCCAAGCACTCAATATATTGAGGAGTGGGTGCCTAAGGACCCAAATATGGGTTCCTATGTGCCCAAACACAAAGAGGGCGTGATTTTGGTGGTCACCCAAGAGGGCGGCACTTATGTGCCAACTATGGGGACCTATGCGCCCAAGAACACCAACATCACTCTGTTTTGCTTCCTAATACCCAAGAGAATGGTGCTTATGTGTCAAAATGGGTGCTTATGTGCCCAAGCTATAAAGAGTCACTATTTTGTTTGTCAACCAAGAAGAAGACACATAAGCGTTGGTTTGGGGCACTTAAGTGTCCCATTTGCACTCCCGCCCAACCGAAATATTTGACAAGCCTCCCACTAGTTCTCATATTTTTACATTATGCATGGGATGGATAAAATGGTCCAATAAGAAGCCGATATTCACTTCCCACCTCTTCAATAGCCAATGGGGTGGTTTGACAAGGAAAAAAAACATATATTTTTTTTAATGCAAGTTGATGAAAAAAGCCACAAATACTTGGCTAGCTAAAGGGAGTAAATGAGGACACAAATTTCGTTAGTTTGGGTGAGATTTTTTAGCTAGGGAGTGCTTGAGATAGCTAATAGAGTTGTGGATAAAACTTCTTAGTGAGAAACGCTTGCCTTCTTCCTCTCCTACCCTTTCTACCCCACCATCTACCATATTCTCCTCCTCTTCTTCACCTCACCCACCCAGACTCACCCACCCAGACAACTTATTGAGGAGAGTGTGAGATATAGTGCTATTGGAGAAGATATTTTCAAAAAAATAGGAGCTGAATTCATCATAGTGGTGGAAAAGAGCAAGGATAAGCTGAGAGCATGCATCCGCAAATATCGCGCACGTGAAAATCTTTTGAACTCCTGTGTTCTTTATTTCCCTTGAAAAGCCTTAGGATTCTAGTATTACAGGACTGAGTAGACTATTGTTAGAGGTGGCTGCTAGGTTAGGAGCCTTTTCTTATGCTTCTCCCTATGATTCCCTTGAGATTTCTCATCAGCCCTAGTTCCTAAATGCATTCAGTTGAGATTACTATATTCTTATGAATGCTTTAGCGACTTCACTCATGGTGAATGGGTTGAAGTCACCATTTAGATCTAGAGAAAGAGGGGTTTCCTTTGACCCCTCATTCCCTAGATTGCAAAGGATATGTCCTTTAGAAATCTTCATTTGGCGAGGAAAGGTCTTTCACAATTTGCTAGGCAAATTAGAGGTAGGCCCTTCGTTACATCGCGTACTGAACATTAGTTAAAACTTCAACTTGACCCTAGGATTTCACAGTGAGTTTGCTAGGAGAAATGGTTTTCCATCAAGTACTATTGGTTTCATTATTATGTGCACATTCACATCACATGAGCATATGTATGTTGAACATAGTGCATGAAACATAGAAGTATTGCATGTTGAAATATATTTTGTTGTATGCTTATGGAAATATGTGTTTCATTGTGCTCATGGATCATTGTCAAGTGTATGCTAGAAAATATACTTGTATCTTGCCTGTGATTTGATATGGAATGCGTGTAAATGTGTTTACATGATGTGTATTTCCACTTTCATGTCGCATGAAAAATTACATTTTTTAGCATTGATGCCTAGTGCATTATAGCATGTAAGGCTATGCTTTAAGCTTAATGCTTAGTATTATAGCATGCAAAATAACATTTAAGAGCATGAAGATTGGTGCATCATGATATGTAAAGTTATATTATTAAGCTTGATGCTTACTTGCATTCTTATACATATGATGCATGAAAGGTCATTTTTGTTTAATGCCTATTCTAAATGATTGGAAAATTACATTTTGCTTAATTTTATATTCTTCATATCAATGTCATGAATGGAATTTTTTTTTGTCTTAAGTGCTTGTATTCCCATATCTGGGGCACATAAGAATTTGTTTTTGGGGTTTAATGCCTAATTGTGTATGGATGAGAAATAATGTTTGAGCCTAGTGTTCAAACTTCAAGCATGAAAAATATTTACTATTTGCATGATTCACATGCATGAATTCAGCATTAGCAAAACAATATTTTGACATGCCTGTTATTGTGTCCATTTTGTTGGCACTTTGCACTCTTAGTGATCTTAGTTGATCTTGTGTGAAAGGATGATCATGGTTGATCCATCATATGTAGATCCTAGTTGATAAATTTGCATGCAATATTGTGTGCTTCCTCATCTCATTGCACATTGGTAATCCTCTCCCTAGAGTGTCCTGTACCCGACATAGTCAAATCATTTGCGTAATGCATTACATATTGCATGTGATTATCATTTGCTTGAACTGGTTGGTTGTTATTTGGGCGAGGCTCAATCCCCTTCCAAGGGTATTCTGTACCCAACATAGTCAAATCAATTGTGTGATGAATTGCATATCACATGTGTTTTCCATTTTCTTGAAGTGGTTGGTCATTAATTGGGCGAGGTATAATCCCCTTCCCAGGGTGTCCCACATTCTGGGCAAAAAAACCTATTGTTGCTTGTGTGTATGAATGTGGCAAAACCTACATTTGCATCTACAGTAGTACTTTTGCTATGAATACATGTCACCACACAAATGTGATGAATGTTTGATGATGTGATGATAGCTTATAACATTCATTCAACATCTGATGTTGCTGCTCGTGCCTTGATAGAGCTATCACATCATGTCGAACCTTCTGACTTATTTATCGTGATTACTCATGATTCCCTGAAATAACTTTGCATATTTGCACGATCGTGATCCAGTCAACCTTGATGGCATCCTGAATGACCACAACCTGATCATCCTTAATGACAAACCATCTCTTTAGAAGAGTGGCCCAATATTAGTCATGATGAAATAGTGAGCATTGCTTGCGAGTATATCTCAATAAGAAAGGTGAGTTATCACATCAAGATCAGCACATATATGACTATGCTAATTATCTATAAGCTCTAAAATATGTCACCTTGCATGCCATGAACTTGCATTTAATAGTCATAATCTAAAATTAAAAATATACATTTTTCCTATTAGTGTTATCCACCGTTCTTTTCAAACTACGCTACTAGCAAGCTAGACCATATATGAGGTCAACTCTTTCAACATGTCATTCATGGGTGATGTACATTGGATCTCTCGGATTTTTGGGATTGGGCTGGTGTTAAGGACCCCATCAAAGTCATATACCAGACTCAACCACACACTTTCCACACACACTTAGATGTTATGTTAGGACACCTTTGCTTAGATGCTTGATAGACTAGGGTTAGAGTGTAGTTATAATTTTTCATGTCCTAGATATTATTTTTTGGTTTGGGCCCTAGCCAAACATTTTGATTGATGCTTTATGTTTTTATTGGGTATGGATGTGCACATTAGTATATTTAGGGGTAATCTCGTCAGGTGCAATGTCCAATCGAGAGGAGCTGTAATGATTTATTCTAATGTTTTTCCTGCATGTGTCATTAAGCTCTCCTCTTGCCATACATGACCAATTTTATGTTTCATGATATAGCCCATACGAACTCTTTGGATGCAGGTCTAGTACTTATTTTTAAACTTTTACATATAATTTGTGGAGTCCCTAGTTAATGTTTGTATCAAAAATAAGATACGGGCATGAGTTTTAAGACATTTGACGTACAGAACACTGTGGTATAGATGATGGGCAACAACCTATGTCTCGTACCTTCAGTCTAAATCTATTTTATCATATAAATCTAGGACCACGTATATATATGCGGATCCTAGCTGCATTTTTACTTTTTTGGTGTATGTTGTTGATCCAGCGACACCCGACCAGTTCTATTCTTTCACTTGGCTTATTTAATTTTCCTATTATTTGCTGAATTTCCTCATTCTTAGATTACTAATTTGTCTGGGATGCTCACTAGAAATGCAATTTAGGCATTAAAGATCCTAAAATTTTATTTTTTTCTACAAAAATCCTAATTACTAAAAGATTAAGACTAATCAAATTTTAGGATTAAAATTGAAACTATTTTAAAATCAACATTACTTTGTTGCATGGTCTTTGGGTCAGTTTAAAATGGGTTGTATGCATGGCCATCACCCACTAATAAAATTAAGAGGGCCTTCATGCTTAAGGACTGCTCTAGATAACAACATCATATTTGCATATCAGGAGGAGAATCCCTCATGCATCTTCAACTTGACTAGTCGAGCATTAATTTCTACTTTAAGTGGTCGTCTATAACATGCTTAAGGTGTTAAAGGCTCCTTGATCCAGAAAAGATGTAAAACTTTTGTGAGAATGTTTTCAACTTGCTAAGTTGTATTTCCCTTTCTAGAGACAACCACTTTCTTCCCAGGTATAAGTCTAATTTCTACAAATTCAATCCATAAAGGGTCATAAAGTTGTAGAGTCTTCTTTCCTTTGGCTCTAGAGCTACTAAGGTACCATTGGATGAGGGAATTCATGGATTGCTTACAAGGGACCTCTGTATGGGTTGGGTCGACTACATTCACGACTAAGTAAACTGTTGGCACTAAAAAGTTGAGGAGTTGTTAAGTGTTTGGCTGGTAGGATGGACATCCTAATGATACACTGAAAATATATGCATTTTTAGACCCATTTTTTATACTCATTTTTGGTGATATTGCATTTTAATGGAAGGTATTTTGATGTTTTCTTGCAAGTTATTGATTTTTAAGGCTTAAAGCAAAAAGAAAGCAAAAATGATGAAATTTAGAGTCAAAATTACGTTTTAAAGAAATGCTCAGCGCCGGCAGTGCCGAGGTTAGCGCCGACGGTGCAGAACAACTTAAGGTTGGAGATTTTTACTCGGCGCCGACGGCGCTAGACCAACGTCGACGGCACCAAAGGCGGTGCAGACCCCATTTCTAGAAGCTTCGGTGTATTTGGACGATTTTTTGAAGAGTTTTGGGAGACACCTCTTAGAGAACTGACCTTGGGCTCTATTTGGGGCCAAATTTCATCAAAAAATTGCTCCTCTACGTTTTTCACTCCTCTACGTTTATTTTTCGCACCACATCATTTCATTTCACTACCATATTATAGTTAATTTTTTATTTTGTTTTCATAGTTTAGAGTTTTCGTGGTGAGATTTAGTGTGAAACTTTCTATAAGAGTATTGGAGAAGGAGAAAAGTGAGAGATATCTTCTTCATGCATTTATAAAGAAAGGCTACAAAGGATTTACTTTGAGAAAGAGTTTCAGATAAATATTGTTTGTTTATCAGTGTTATATGAACTTTCTTTTATATATGAAATTTGTGTTTTGTTATTGCTATCTCATGAAGTCTGAGTAGTTCCCTCTATCTTTCTTCCTACTCTGAGATATGGTGAAATGAAGAGATAATATGGATGTACCAATATTAAAATGTAAAATAAATTGTGATGATTTTTCAACACTGACCTTAATTTACTTTTCAATTTGGCCAATTGAATTGTTAAAATATGTTGTGAAACATATGATCTGGGAAATGGAGTATGAGTTCTACAACAGAGTGAGGATCACATTTGATTTCATGGAGGAGAACATCGTTCAGTAAAGGGAAGTGGGAGCCGGAATACTCCTAGCCTAGCCATGGATTTAGGGGGTAAACACTGAATCAGCCAATGATTTTCTATGCACTGTGTCAGGGTAGATAATTAAAATTGCTCCTATTTGGCACAATACATATTATGAACATTTATCTCATCTCATTTTACCATAGATTCATTGTAGTGGGAAGGATGCTTTTTCACATAAAAATCTTTGTTACATAAACATAGTTAATATATTAGTATTTATTATTTTAAAGTTTGCATTTTTATATGATAATAATTTAGAAATTTAATTTTAATTACATCTCAACAATTGAAATTAGTGACAGTGATTTCAATTGACTTTCTGTGAATTTCCTAGCAAATTTATCATTTCCAATTTAAACATTCCTCGTGGAACCGATATTTGAGGCTTAAAAAGAAAGTCTACTATTATTTGATAATGATACGTATACTTTGTAGAATCTGAATATTAATTGATTATACTTATTTAAATTTTACATAATCTATCGCAACAAAAAAATCAGACCACCTAACACCGGCTTTAATTTAATTTAATATATATAATTTAGAAAAATTAGTATTTTAAAATTTTGAAAATACAAGACCGAACTGATCTCATATCCCCAGTAATTTAAATAAACTAGCCTAATACCGCAAGTAGTGCATCTATCCCGAGGGATAAATACATTACTTACTAGTGAAGACTTGATTAAATTAGCTAAAGATTGTATGACATCCATTTAAGTCTGCGAAAACCATTTTATGTTAACCGATAATTTCTCCTATTTAATATGAAGCATTAAATAGGGTTTATATTAAGCTAGGTTCGGAGAAGTTTTCTATAAGGGCAAGCCTCTATAGTTAATTACATCTTAAATGACCAAAGCCATCTAAAAAAGCTTTCAATATCTTCAAGGAATTTAAAAGCATAGGACTTTTCAATTGGATAGGACAAAGAGGTGTGAAAGGAGAATGACTCAAGTTTGGAACATTTTATTTTGGAGTCCAAAGGAGGTCCAAAGGGGGGATGTCATAGATCCGGAGGAGAATCTCGGTGACTTCTAAAACTATCATATGGTTTGACTTCAATTTTGGAGATTAGAATTATTGAATGTTTCATCCTGCCAATTTTATTAATTAGGGCTTATATTCGTGTGAAATGATCACACAAATAGCCTGGAAGATGTGAGGATTTAGGTCGTGACAAACGACAACCTCAGAATCCTAAAGCAAATTAGGGCTTACATTGTATAACAGAACTATACAAAGGCCTAAAGATAAATTGAGGATTTATGTTGCATAAGCAAACAACCTCAAGTTCCTATGGATTTGTTATTTAATTCTAAAGAATGGTTTAGCTGATGAAGACATGTTTTGCTATTAAAGATGGTCGTGCTGCCCACGATGCTAGCTCCAAGCTCCTCATCGTAGCGAGTTTAAGTTTTCTAATGTGTCAAGTTATAATGTCAAATCAGATGTCTCTATGGTTATGGTTTTTTAAATATTATGGGGCATGTTAAAGTTGATTAGAGCAACACCAGTTAGGATCCTACAGTTCCCTCGTTCCGATACCACTATTTTCTATCGGATTCACTTAGTCCAAATGAATTTACTAAACTCAAATTAATGAGTTTCATACTTTCACTTAAATCATGAAAATCTCGTTAGCAACCGTAGGTTACCTCCTCCGAGGGATTCCCGATCGTCCAATAGAGACGTCTTAGTTCTCATGCAGGCTGACATCGTTGTTTAGCATGTAAGTTTATGAAAGTAAAAGTACAATGTATAAAGTACGAGAAAAGAAAGCACTGTAAACTATAAAAGCGTACCTGGCGACTTAAATCATGAAAATCTCGTTAGCAACCGTAGGTTACCTCCTCCGAGGGATTCCCGATCGTCCAATAGAGACGTCTTAGTTCTCATGCAGGCTGACATCGTTGTTTAGCATGTAAGTTTATGAAAGTAAAAGTACAATGTATAAAGTACGAGAAAAGAAAGCACTGTAAACTATAAAAGCGTACCTGGCGAGTCTTCTCGCTCCTCCACCTGAAAATTTAGTACTTGCAAGGCATATATATT
>NW_018165006.1:128899-135459 GCF_001263595.1 Phalaenopsis equestris | reverse complement strand
CTCCTAAGAACAGTCGGCAGGGCGCAGCTAGGGTGGAGATCTCTGCTTCAGTGAGAAAGATTGCAGGTTTGCCGTTTTTACGGGAAGCTTTTTTGAGAAATCTGGTTTCAATGCCAAGCGCAAAATTGTCATGATATCGTTGTGGAAACATATTGGAAAGAGGGGCGGAGACGGGGTTATCACCGGCAAGGGCGGCGGCGTAGGAACACGCTGATGTCATTCAGACGCCATCGATCAACACAAACAGCGCACGCCGCAGTTCGTCGCAGGGCGCCAAACAGCGCAAGCAGCGGTGGCGTTGTAAAGCGTGAAGGAGGAGCCTTGTGTTGCTGGGCGCAAAGGAACGACGAGCGCAGGAACGAAGGGCGCAAAGGAACGAGGAGCCTTACGTTGTGGTGGCGTCGTAGGGCGCAAAGGAACGAAAGGAGCGAGAGCGGCGCTGCGGGACAACGCAGCGTCACGTCTTCTCTGCCGCAAACGACGCCACCAAAGCACGGACGCGTGAGAGTGGAGATCGGGGCAGTAGTGACGATCGAAACGAAACGCTAGGGTTTGCCATGGGGCGGAACCCGAGCAGAGCGGCGGGACGACATGGATGTTTATATACGGATGTCCTTCAAGATATCCAAGGATCATGAAGAAGTCTTAGGTAATACCCTGGACATTTCATAGTCCCTGGAATTATCTAGAGTTTATTTTGGCCTTAGTATGTTTACTATATAGTTCATCCAGTTAATACCCTTCTGCTTAGTGAATTTTTATGTTTTGATTATCCCTTAAGTAGGGCAATTATCACTTGATGTCTCATTTATGAGTTATATGGGTAAAGACCCTAACTTAATTAATTAATTTCACTTTAGAGAATGGACTTGTAGTGTTTTGAAAAGTTTTAAATTAATTATAAGTTATTTTTTAAACCTTATTAGACAAAATTTTGATTAATCCTAGTTCACTACTAAGCCCTTCAGATTTAATGGATAGATTTGTAATTTTAAGGAAAAGGATTTCTCAGTATTTATATTCTTGACCTTATCATGAATTATAAATCATTTTAAAACTATTAATTGGGGGTTTCAAATCATTGAGTTAAAATCAAACCCCTCACTTTGATATTTCCTTATTTAAATATTCTTCCAAATTACATTAATTTTAAGAAATCACAAATTTACCCTTTTATAAGACCAAAAATGGAATTGGTTTCTACCACTTACCCCTTATATATTCCAATCATAAAAAAAATATTAATTAAGATCATTTATTACCCATTTAGTTCTTTGTTAAGCCTTAATATTAAGTAAGCCTTAAATTCCAAAATTACTCTTTTTCCCCTAAGACCTTAATACCCTATAATTCATTAAATTAGGCTCAAATGACTTGAAATTTTAAGTTACCTCACTCATGAGTTAATTAAAACATCAGAGAAGAAAATGTGATTTTTCTGAATTTATTTAATTTTTATAATTATTTATAATGTAAAAAAGAGGATTTTCAATGAAAATGTAATAACTCAATAAAAATAAAACTTCTGTCCTTACGAAAATTATTGGTGGTTTACGTAGATCAGAGGACCACTTGGATCAATTTTCATCATTTTTAGAGATTTAATTTAATTAATAGAATTTTTGTTGATTTTGAGTATTAATTAAATATAAAATAATATTTAAATGGAAAAATAAGTTTTATATTTATATTAAATCTCTCTATGTCCAGGAAACCCAAATAAACAAATTTTATATTTTGGTTTATATTTTAATTATTGGAATTATTTTAGTGAAAAAATAAAGAAAATTCAATTTTTTTATGCTTTTAAAATTAATATCTTGACTTAGAGCATTAGGAAAATTATTTGAATTGGTCCCAAGTAATCAAGAAGCCAAATGTGATATTTTAGTGTGTTCTTAAAATATTGTGATTTTTATGATTTTTAATTAATTTTATTAATTTAAATGCTCAAAAATAGCTTAAAAATGAAAAAAAAATAGCTTAAAAATTTAAAAATGAAAATTTTATTTTAATTAAAATTTTATTTTTCTTAGGTTCCTCTAATCATAAGGAGCTCCCAAAACCAATTTTGTAATTTTTTGAGTTGTATTTTAATTATTATAATTATTTTAATGCCAAAAATGTGATTTCACTTAATTAATCCATTTGAGTGGTCAAATTAACTCCAATTTACTTGAAATTTTTATGGGAAGCTTCCATAACATTAAATTGCAGTGTAGAATGATTTTCATGTCATACATTTATAATTATTCCAAATTATTTTCTCATCATTTTTAGGGTTGGTGACAATTAGGATTTTTTAATGAGTTAAATCAAGTTTATATTTTTCATAGGGTTCTCCAACCACAATGAACCTATCAAAACAATTTTAGTATTTTTATGATGAGTATTTTAATTATGATAATTTTTATACCAAAATAGGGAACATTAACTTGAAAATTAGATATCTCTAGTTAGAGATGCCCCTTGACCTTGAAAAAATCAGAAGAGATGCCTAACAATAGAGACATCAAAAGCCTCATGGTCCCATGTCATGGTGAAATGTCTATGCAAATGGAGAACCATAATAAGAGAAACACCATTTAATTAATTAAAAATAAAATATGCATCAAATGAACATGAAAATATTTCCACATTGTTCTCCTCTCTTCACTGAGCAATAGAATATTTTTATTTTATTTTTATGATTTTTCTACACAAAGTTATGGATTTTTGAAGTTATGGCTATTTAAATAAATAAGAAAATGCGCCTAATTTCCTACTTATCCTACTCAGCCTTGTACGCGTCGAAGAGACGTGTGTCGCCTCAGGATTGGGCGCCACCTTCGCATCAGCTCCTTCTTTTTGAACCACGGCCCCGTTCGACGCGATCAGGACTGTCCAAGTGGTACACGCTCGATCAGACGCTGCGTGGTCATCGTCTCCGATGAGTCAAGCTCGCAAATCGTCCATTTTCAAGCGTTAATATCTCACTTGATTCTTAACCAAATCAAGTGTGGTTTATTCTTATAGACTTGTATTGAATAGGGAACATATCCATATGGTTAATCAACCCTTAAATCAACTCTACGAACATGGAGAATCAAATGAAGCTCGGTTTAGGGTTAGTGTTCAATACCTTAGTCCAAGAGGGGAAGCCTCGATTAGATGCTTGTCGAAGCTTTGTGAGGGTCCCAAGAGCCTTGGGATGGAGTCTCGAGCTGTGGTGAATTGCCTAGATATGAGATCGACCTAGGCCAATTTAGGGGCTCAATCAAAATCCACCTTAGGATGCTCTGGTGATGGGGCTTCTATGAGGGATCTTCCTCTTTCACAGTGGGGATGGTGTGGGTGCAATTAATTTGAATTTGATGGAGGTTTGAGGGGTGTCATGTTTCGTCCTTGAACTTGAGCTCCAAAATTGAGCTCGAGCGGTGGCTTTGAGTGGGTAAGGGTGGTTGGGTTAAGCTCAAGAGGTCTCAAGGAAGCTCTAAAAGCAATTTGGCAGAGTTTCCCCAAGTAATTTTAAGCTCTCTCCATTTGGTCAAGGAGGGTGGGTTTAAATAGAGGGGGAAGGAGAGGCTACCAGAGGCAATTGGTGGGTGCCCTAGGTTGCTTATGTGGATGCCAACAACGTGCAAAAATCCAATTGGGATGAGACAGCTTATATAGGCTTAATTTTGAGTTTTAGCCACGGGGGAACATTTGGCCATGGCTTTTCCGATAGCCAAGGTGGTCGACCGGCCAGGGAGGGGTCACCATCTGATTTAGGGAGGTCAGGGCTTGGTCTTGGTGAAGTAAATTGAGGTTGGTCATGTGTAAAGGCATGGGATTGAAATAGTATGGGGAAAATGCCATGTTGGGTCAAATTGGGTCAAAGTATGGTTTGGGTTGGGTTCAGCCACCAAGATTGGTCTTGGGCTGAAGAGGATCAGATGGGTCAACTAAATTAGTTTGGAGAAATCCCCATACAAGTGATTTAGTTAAGTATGGAGTTTAGAGAATTCATTAAAAGGGTTAAAAACCTTTTTAAGGAGACTTGAAATTGGCTTGGCCTCTTTCCATTAATAGTTTGATGATGTGACATGACTCTCATGGCTTGCCTGTGGCTTGGGAGTGGATTCTTGGCTCCCCTTTGGCTTAACTAATTTTCATGAGAAGGGATTTTGGATTTATTTGGTATTTTTGGTGAAGTTTGGCTTGATGCTTAATTTGGAATGATTTGATTTTGAATTTAGGACTTTAGGAATGATTTTAATCAAATGGATGATGAAAAGAAAGAATTGTCATGTGGGCTTTGGATTTTGGCTTTTGAAATTAAATGTGGTGGGCTTGAGCATTTGAATTTAAAATTGATTTTGGGCTAAAATTTGGGTTAATTGAATGCTGAGTTTGGTGTAGGAATATATCATGAAGGCTTTAGAAGAATCTCAAGTGGTTTTGAATTGCATTAGGAGGGTCATTTGAGGAACTTAGGCATATGGTCAAAATTGGGGCTTTTTGATTTAGGTAAAATTGGGCTTGAAATTGGGTCAAAATGAGCTTTAATTTTTTTTTAGATTAGGATTGGAAATGCTAAATTTTGATTTGGAATTGAAATTGAGAAAGATTGAGGTTAATTGGGCCAAAATTGGGGTAGATTTGGGAACATTTGGGTCTTTAAGGGCAAGTTGGGGCTTTTGGTCAAATTAAATTAATTTGATCCAATTGGATTAAATTGATGATAAAAAAATGAAATTGGGAATATTTGGGATGATTTTGGAATTTTTGGGAATTTTTGGAATTTTTAGGTTATGAGGGCATTTTGGTAATTTTGGCAATTTTTGGGGATATTTTGGAAATTTAGTAATTTTGGTGAATTTTGGTCAATTTAGGTAGATGATTTTTGGAGAGATTTGTGTATTTTGGGCAATTTTGGGAAAAATATTAGGGTTGTAGGGGTATTTTGGTAATTTGATGATTTTGGGTCAAAATGGGCCAACAAGCCATGAAGTCATACTAAGCCAATATGAGCCATATGAGGACTCATTTTGGATGCTCAATGTGTTGCTTCTAACCCTCTTAGCCAAAGACTAGGGGTACAGGGTCATCCACATGAGCTTTCCAAAAGGAGTAGGAGACCAACTTAAACGATCTTAGGGTTTAAGGTATGTGAGAGAGTGTAGTGTGTGCAAGTTAGCCCCACACCAAAACCAGATCACCCAGGGTTAGTCTTAAGGTCTAACCATCCTATGGGGGACTCCACTTGAGTTCCCCCATACTGACCCCACCTACTAAGTTTTAGAGGTTAGGAGCAATATGTGGAACTCCAAACTGAGTAAAGAAGAGTTTGAAATTTCTAATGGTGATGGTTCCTTGTCTAGTCCTCTAGAAATAGTCAACAGGAATATCCTATGGCTAGACCCTAGACTACTAAAGAGGAAAAATTAGACCTCAACCAAAAGTGAGGTCAACATATACCTAGGGTCACAATAACTTGGGATGACGAATCCATAGTATCCTGACTCAACTATCTCTACCAAATTAGAATTACTTTACCTTTTCATTGGTAAACCTTGTTGAACCCATTCATTCCTTTAGAACCTCATTGATGTCATCTAGTGGGCCCTGTTTTGCTGACAAACGGCTGCGTATTTGAGATATGGTGATTTACACTCTACCCTTATAACCTAATATTGCCTCAATGTGGTGGGATGATCCTGCTTGACGACCCAGTTATCTCATAAAGTCTCAATTGTTGATTAGTTATCGTCCATTTGAGATGTGAGAGATTAACTCTCTGCCCTCACGACCCAACATAAGATTTGAAGCACCGAGACTATCTTAATTGAGATATCCATCTCCATTTGACACACCTTTAACTAGTTATCACAAAGCATAAGCAAGACTTTTATTATCGAGAGTATTCTTGAGTATCCCTTAAGATGTAATTAACCGAACAGGTACATTCCTTTGACAGCTATTTTTAACCTCAGAACTAAATTGTTCTTTAGGGTTCTCTGGTTATGGGTAGATTGTATAGAGATTTTTTTCGTGGATATTGCATCTCGAGGTATTTCGATATGTTCTCATTTTGGATGCATACTCTCTACCTATCGCACAAAGTTTATCATACACAAGCTCTTCATGTTTCTTTTAATTTGTTTGCCTATTTTCCTAGCATATCCTCATCTTTCCTATTCCTTTGTTCTTCAGATCATTTTAATGATCATGGAGAGAGAACTCCGAGTTCAATTAAAAAGAACTAAAATAATATTCATAATTATAAGTATATATATGCATGTATGTATGTTTAAATATAAGTGATATTTGCATGAGTGCTTATGTGAATGTACATATGAATAAGTGTGCTCATAATTAATAAATAAATATATATATTAATTATGAATAAGTGTACTAATATAGATATTATATATTTATATAATATAAATTATATAATTAATGTAATATATTATTTATATATATTAATATTAGAGGTGTCATACAGACTCGTCGTTCGAAAACAGCTCGTGTTCGGCTCGTGTTCGACTCGTTCGTTAAGAAACGAACACGAACAGTGACTTCACGAACAATTTCGA
>NW_018165006.1:111379-126405 GCF_001263595.1 Phalaenopsis equestris | reverse complement strand
TACTAATATAGATATTATATATTTATATAATATAAATTATATAATTAATGTAATATATTATTTATATATATTAATATTAGAGGTGTCATACAGACTCGTCGTTCGAAAACAACTCGTGTTCGGCTCGTGTTTGACTCGTTCGTTAAGAAACGAACACGAACAGTGACTTCACGAACAATTTCGAACACGAACTTATTTCAAACAAACTAAATTTTAAATGAATCGAACACGAACACAAGTTCTGTTCGTTCGTGTTCGATTCGTTTACACCCCTAGCTACGGTATATTGTTTTAGGTCTCACATGCAAAGCAACAATGAAAGAATCACTGGGAATTAAGAAAATATTTGTCGGCTTTAGTGAATAAAAAAAATAAATAAATCTTAAAAGACGGTCACAATTAATTTATTTAATCCATGACGCAAATTCAAGCAATAACAATTGCCGATTAAGGATTATAGAAATGATTTCATCCATTGTTGACTGATTTGATATTAAGTATATGACACATACCAATGTGCCGATGAATCGCTGGAGAAATTTGATGTATATTAAAGATAAAGACAATAGAGATGGTGATGACAATTAAAATATTTCTCCAGTTGTATGCCACATAAATATTTAGTGCCCATATCATTAAAAAAAAGGAGCAAATTTGCATGGTTATTCATCTTTGAGGCGTCCATTTAGAAACAACTCATATGACTTCGCATGTAGAGTTACATGCACAGTCTAATAAAATTACGTCACATGGAGGTGACAGAAAAATAAAATAAGATCTGTTCGGTGAGACAGCTCATATACAGGCAGGACTTCGCATGTAGAGTTACATACGGAGTCTAATGAAATTACGTCACGTGAAGGTGACAGAAAAATAAAATAAGATCTGTTCGGTGACACAAGCGAATATTTCTCCCGTGTTATTCATGTGTTATTGATGTGTTATTATAACACCGAAAATATTCCCAGAACACAGTAACACTTGAATAACATATAATAACACCTGAATAACACAGAATAACACGGGAGGAACATTTCCCGGTGTTATCGGGCTGATTTTATTGAACTCCGCACGTAACTCTACGTGCGAAGTACTGATGCAATATTTTTTCACATTTTGGGTAGACATTCATGCATTTCCAACTTGTCTTTTACCTAAAATAAAACGAAAAAATGTGAATGATTACCTGCCATTTTGTAGCCCCACCCTCAAATGTAACCAAAATTGGAATTTTATTTTTTAATAATTCAATGCCATATACAAGAAAATGTGGCCCATGACATCATGACTTTGGGCAATATTTTTAGAAATGATAGAGATATTGAAATAATAATATAATCCCCAATTATTGCGCTAAAGTATTGTGAGTCCTGCCTCATGGCACGTAAATGAGTGTCCATTTGTTGTGGCTGAGGTGTCCATATTTTAAAATGGCTACTGTTCTAAGTTTGACTTACGACATGCATGCATTTATTAGTTCAGTATTCAAAGGGCGTATTTCTTTTTCTGATCAAATAGACATGTTTGATTCAATAAATATTTGTGAACATGACCTATTTAAATATATTTCAATAATTAAGAATAACACCTACATGCCATAATAATTTTAAATTAACATATGGTTTAACTAATCTTATGCCAAATTGTGCAAGTAATCCTTGAAATTTAGCCATGCATGCACTTCATGAGGATGCATGATAAATACATCCAATTTTATGCCATAATTATTATTGGATGTTGATATGTCCGTAAATCGACATCATCAAGAAAAGAGTAGAAATAAGCGTGTATAGCCTTAATATGAAATCGCCGAGTTGGAAGGATCACATCTGCCGAAGAGGCGCTATAAATCACAGAACTGCAGAACCGACCACTAAGGTCGACCATATGAAGGACCACTTGGCTGACCATCTTGGCCAGCCACCTCAGCTAGCAAGCCGCCATGACAGACCAATTCTTAAAAACAGAAAAGTTCACATAAAATACCACCCAAATCTTGTCGGCCACTCTTTGGCCGACCACCTCGCCAGCATGCTGGCCAGCCTCCTCCTGCCACCCTGGCGGGCCACCTCGCTGCTCTGGTCGGCCACCATCGTCTTTCAACCCTTAAGAAAGAAGAAATTTTACATGGATGTCACCTCTCAAACAACACATTTATTTAAACTTGTCAGCCACCCTTTGGCTGGCCGCCCACTAGCCGGTCGCCTCTAACTCCAGTCAGCCATCTACTTGCCGACAGACTCTAGCTTGAGAGAAGAGGATAGACCTCAAGTAAAAATGAGGTCAACAGATGCTTGGGCACTAACCATTATAACTCCAGGTATAGGGTGGCATATCATACCACATGCAACAAATATATATCAATCATGCAACACAACAAATGTGAAATGACACACAATACAAATAAAAATGACTCCAACATGCATACAATTGGAAATGCATAATGCAAATAGAAACAACAGTCATATTAAAGGCATGGCACTGTAATGTCATGAATCAACAACTGCAACTTAGCCTCTCTAATCTAGAGGCAAAGAGTTTAGAGTTGTGACATCGAAATGTGATACCAATGGGCTGGTCCCTTTGATCATTAGACCAATGTAAGGGAGGGACATATTGACACTCTAAAACTTAAAATGTAGACACCTACTTCTAAGTAATGACAGAGATTCAACATTTTTCTACAGGCCTCACCAAGTGGTTTGAATCGGTAAATAAAAAATTATTAAACAAACTTATAATGATTAATTCAGTAATGAAGAGGTTGCTATAGATCCATCCATTTAGTCGGACGAAGAACTGTCATCCAAGCAGAGGGGTGTACCAACAGTTTGTGATACGAATTCCTAAGTCCTCAACCTCTAAATGTTAAGGAATTCTTTATTCAAAACTACCAAACTCAGTTAGCATAGCAAAGCTAGAATGAGGGTCACCAATAATATGGCAGGATGTACCATGTGTAAAAAGCCAAGACTTACCTTGACCTATATCTGTTAAGAAGCCACCACATGCTTGACTGAGTTGAACCCGACTAATCAACAAGGTAACATGCGATCATTTCACTATAATAAAGGAAAAATAATGATTATTTGTCCGCGAAAAAGTAAAATGGTCTCGAATAGACCGAAGTTCTATCGTGCCAAAAGACAACATTGCAACATTGGGAGTAGAAATGTGATGTCACAAATCTAACAACAAAGTTGTGGCACCGACTGATAGACATAACGACAAATAGGGGCTAGCACTACATCTCCATACTTGAATGCTACAATTCTAGCCCCAAATAAACAAAGTTCAATTGGAGCCACATTGTCGCTGACTTGGACATAAAAGAGACATCAGTGTTGCAATATTGGAATGCATCATCCTAAAGCCTTATGTAGCATAGGATGGCATCAATATGTTATTATGAAGGTAATAACGAGCTGCTACATAGGATGAAATGATGCTTAAGAACCCATACACGACACTGAGTCATTAAATCAATAATAAAGGGGATAGTTCCATGACGCCTGAGGTAGGCACCATAAGGTTAAGACTAAACCAGGGCCCTACTCAAAGAATGAAGAAAAAACTCACCTAGGTTTCCTCTAATACAAAACCTACCCCACCTTCTGTAACACAAAACCTAAGGCTCTGGAGAATGAAAGCGCGAGGCTTTGATAATATTTCATAAATGTGAAGGTTGATGTAGTCCTTACACTCTCATGGTCGTTCTGCTAGCTTTTTTGGCCACAGAATCACTGTAGCTCCAATGACGAACAACTAGAATGAAATGTGGAGGGAAGCTTACACATGGCCCAAACACTCGAGAAGGAAGGCAGGGGGAGTGAGGACTCTCTACTCTCTCTCAGATGGTAGGAAGGTCTAAAGCACAAAATTTCCAAGTCTTGCTCCACAAAATTCTCCAACTATGAAAAGCACCACCTCTGATGATAGAGATTACGCCAAAATAAGAAGGGCTTAAAGATGAGGCATCGAGAGAAGCTCACAAACCAAAACCTTAAGGAGACATCTCACCACTCAAAATGAAGGGAAGGCTCTCAGTATTCACCCTTGGGAGCTCAAAGATGGGAGCTAGATTAAAAAGTCCCAATCTTAGAGGTAGCTATTTAAATGACAAAATTTTGTCTGTCATTGCGGCGCTCTGACATGGCATGTGTCATGTCAGCTGATATGATAGAGTTCATAGCTAAATTCCTAACATGTGTCAGCATGGCACGATAGCATAGCGATGCTGATTATGTGGCACATATTGACCAACTTGGGTGTGATAGTGCTTAAAACGCACGCCTAGCCCTTCCGACCCAAAATCTCCAAATTTACATTTTTGCCCTAAAATGTGTGGAAATGAGTCCAAAGTGTTAGAACATAGTATGTCAACAGAAACATGCTGAAACTGACACCAATAATGGGAGAGAGAAATGAGACTAGGAACTTGAACTTATATTTAGGATCTTTAGAATAATAATTTGGAGGATGAAGAGGAGGCTATCTCATAGATGGCTAGAAGACAACTGAAATGGAGTGCCTGAGGATTTGGGACGACCTCAGGTGTCAGTGAAAGGACAAAATTGATGTGAACTAGGTCTTAGTAGTTGAAGAATATTGAGGTAGGTTGTATAACTTGCCCGAGCACACAAAGGCCAAGCAATAAGTCCAAAAGTATATTTCAAACTATAAGAGCTTTAAATGCACTTGCATAATCATTGCTTGACATTAGATGGAGCTTCGTCCAAGCAGAAATGGAAGCACAACAACGATGAGAGGTAGCTCGTAATTCTTGAAGAAGCACACGTTGTATAACTTGACAGACAGCTTGGGGTTAAATAGAAAAATGGAGGGGTATGGAGTGATAGTTTTGAAGGTAATACAATATTATAGGTGGTAGAACAATAAATATTAGCTTTTGGTGTTAGGTAAATATAAATGTTTGTTATTACATGTACATAAATCCCCCATCTATGTTTGTTACAAGAATTTTCCATGCTTAACATACTAAAGGTTGCATGTTCTTCCATTACTGTATTAGTTACACTTCCTCAACATTTTTGTAGCACTTAGATAATATCTTGCATGCATATATTAACCAAAAGCTCTTCTCATTGTCAGCAAGAGCAAGTTGCAAGATGCGCCCACTTCAATAAATTCCAAATCACTACTGGATAAATACATGCACAATCGATCAATTGAGCAGAGGCCCAAAAAACACTGAATACTTACAAATTCGAGCATTTGAGCACACTTCCAAACATAATTGCTTGAAGAAATTCCTTTGAAATGATGTCAACATCATCAACAATCACATATTCATTGCTTGTAGCTCTATAGTCTTGTAAGCGCAAAAAGAATCAGATTAAGCTTGTCATTACAGCACAGATTATTGCAAAAATAAAAATTAATGATTCAGATTCTATAATATAAAAATCATAAAATCTAGTACTGCTATCAAATGAAACCTTACATTTAGTAAGCACAAGAAGTTACACGAATTAAAATGTGATTACAGCATCAATACAGCAAGCAACACACCTCCATTAGTTTATTAAAAATATACATTAAGAACTTGTTAAGTTACAGACAGCAGAAACTACTAAACAAGAAAATGAAGCTTAAACAAAGTTAAGGAAATGCATAATGATATTCTAGAAGACATTATTATTACTCAAAGCTAGATCTAATCACAGCCGTATATTTAAGTCATAAAAATAGCCATCTCCATTCCAATCCAAGTTAAAGGCTGCTGCATTTATAAAGGAATTAGCGTGACCCATCAAGTCCCAACCTTGCAGTAAGCCATTTGCAAACTTCATCCATTTCTTCGGGGACAGTGTAGTGCCCAAGCCTGCATGCAACCAATTCATTTTTACATAAAAAGAATGATAAATATTTTGCAGATTGAGCAAGTAACTAAAGTGAGAGTTTTTATACCCATTGTAAGTTTTGAATGTAAGATTTCGGAAAGCAGATGATCTTAAAAATTCAGCAGACTTCTCCCCATGCTTATAGAGCACAACATCATCAGCTGCAACAAGGATTCAAGTTAAGAGCCTAATTTAAGAGGCAGGAAATTGTTTATTTATTTATTTTTTTTGATCAATGAAGCATTTTATCTCATAAATTTGTTGAAAATTTTTAATTTTTTTTAAAAATAAATGGAATGTCGAGATGAGAATGATTAGTGGATGAGTGGCTTTACACTTAGAGACAAAATGCGAAATGATTATATCCATGATAGGACTGGTGTAGCTCCAACGACGGACAAAATTAGAGAGAGTCGTCTTAAATGGTTTGGTCGCATTAAACTTCGACCATCTGATGATCCGATTAGGAGAGTAGATGTTTTAGATTCGACTTATGTTAAGAAAGACAGAGGTAGACCTAGGAAGACTAGGGCTTATTGTATAAAAAACGATCTTAATTTATTAGAACTAAATGAAAATATCACACTAAATAGGATGAAATGGAGAAAAATGATTAATGTAGCCGACCCCACGTAGTGGGATTAAGGCTTTGTTGTTGTTATTGTTGTTGTTGTTTAAAAATAAATAGAGTCGTTGATCTCATGTTATGTATAACAGTCCACATGCTAATCGAAGAACCGTGACAGACTAGAAGTCTTTTAGGTTATTTTAACACTACATCTTAGTGCTCTATCTCATAATTGTTCCCAATTATTACATTAACAAAATAATTAAGTTCAATTAAAAAAAAAAAAGGAAAAGAAAAATTTAAGTATCTCAATAATTATTTCTCCCACAGTTTCTCTTTTAGTTGTATTTCTCTAACATAGTGATTTGGAGCTCCAGCTGATCCAAGGAGCTCGATTTTATATTGCCCAGAAAATGAATTTTCGTTTAACTTGTATATTCTGTAATCAGAGTTAATGTACTTCTATGTACTTTTACATTCAATTTTTTCCAAATAAAAAGTAAAAATAAAATGTTGCATTCAACATTATTTTCTTTTGAAATGTTCTTAGAAAAAATATTGTTCGGTATTATCATCAATAAATCTCTGCACTCTTTTACAATATTGAAAATCCAAGATTATATTCATAAATATGTGCCTTTCAGATGTGTAATTAAGTTTATGAAGTGGCATGAATGAGAAAGTTTATGACTAAAAGAGAAAAACATACCAGATATCTAGTAAGAATGTTACTCTTATATTTCATGTCATTATATGATGATTAGGTTGAGCTTATTCCTTAATAAGTCTAAGGCAATAATTTCTGTAAAGTTCATACAATCACTTAGAAGGCTCTAAGGATTCAATTAAGTGAAAGTAGATATGAGGCTACAAAAATGCAGTTTTGGCAAAATCCTTAAATAGATCTCATGAAAATCGAAATCAAGCGCAAGAAGGTACGAATTATACCTAAAATTTTAAAACCAATGCAGTACCAATGAAGATTGATTTATAGGGTTCCCTTTAAGGATTATCATTCCACCATTGATCTTCTATCTTAATGTTCGAGGCATCTCAATCTATTATTTAGAATGATACTCAATAGTAAGCCCATATTTTTTCTTCAATCATTTGTTTCATTTCAATTATTTTTTTGAACTTTAATTCTTTAATGCAGGAATGATGGTTTTATTCATTTTTAAAAGACTTTCAAGTTAAAAAAGAGATTGTTTATCCATAAAACCAAATGAATCAAAATCTATCTAACTTCATGTGTAACATCATTAAGAAAGTGAAATGAAAAGTGAAATATGCAATTATGGGCCCTTTCCCTTAATCTTAGAAGCTAAGAACTAAAAAGTACTTAATGATACGCATGTGTACCTTTAACTTGTACATCCTGTAAATATGCAAGCCATTCATCATCAAAGAAAGAAATACTCATCATATTTCCGCTTAGAAAATGTGCTTTTATATTATTATTTTACGCTGCTTAAGGATTAAAGTTCTTAGGAAAATTCAACCCGATTCTATAACGTCGTGGAAAAACGAATTAGCCTCAAAAGTAATGCTGAGAGCAGCCGCTACGATGAATCCTACATAAGGGATGCAATTTAATCCAAGGGTAGAGATTTAATCTTACCATCCCAGACTTGCATTTCTTGTATATTTATTTATTTTGGTCTTTATAACTTTTTTACTATAGTGAATATATCATTTCAATAGTTTAGATAATTTATCCCAAATATTTATATCATGATGTTCTTACCAAACCAACCAGCTATTCTTAAATTTTTTTTTTGTTTTCTTAGTGGGGTTTCAAGTCATTTGCATCCATAACGGGGAGAAATCTTGAAATTGGTGGTTTCAAAGAGCCAATGTATTTAACTTATGGAACAATGAATGATAAAAAGCAAAGGACAACTGTGTATTAATGCCTGGATTATAAATTCTATTTTTTTCACTTTTTATGCATATAATGACTGTGGGATGAAAATGTATAAATTTATAGATCCATTAGAGCAGAACTATCCAGGTTTTTAAAATAAAATGATACCTTTACCATGACAAAGCAAAAGTGGCAAAGCAGCAGCCCTTCTAGCAGAATCTTGAGAACTTTCAACTTTATTCTTCAAGCTCCTAAAAAAATAGATAGAGGTGCAAACATGGTTTACGGTACATTTGACTGCTTGAAATAATAAAAAATCTTTTAAAAAATGATATTTTATAGATTCAATCAGTTGGCTAGACGTGATCGAAAATCAATACTGATTTTAAAGTCTAAAACACCTACAGATTCTCTTAAATTATATTTCACTCAAAATAAGCGAAAACAAAATCACCTGGAACATGGAAGCCAACCACTCAAACCAACCACTACACTGAGGTTAATTGGGTATGGATTTCCGCTTCCGAATCTCCCATAAGCACAGCAAACTGCAGAGTAAAGGGCGGTTGAAGCGCCCATACTGAAACCACCAATACCAAGTTGAACTGCATTAACAGCAAAATCAATCCAGAAATTAGAAATCATTCCACATGTTATTGAAAAATCACAACATGCGTGGAAAATGTAATGAATCTTTAGGAAAAAGTAAATGTTTTTTTCAATTTTACTTCCTCAGATAGTTACTTCGAAGGGGCATTATCATTCAGGCTCAAGCTTTACCTTATCTTGTCTTGGACAGCAAGAAGCTTAAGGTAATAATTGTAAGATTAATTGGAGAACTTATTTTTATTTGGGCTAATAATGAGGATTACTAGGATAAATTAGTTATTTGGTTAATGAACTAGATAAATTAGCTTATAAATTGGAAAATAATTTAGCTTATTAATTAAGAATTAAAGATGGTAGATCGAGAATAATGATTCAAATTAGTCAATAAATGATGAAGATAATAACCGATTAAACTAATAATAAAGTATTTATGCAATGGTCTGAACTCTTACTCATTGAGATAGTCTGCTTTGGCCTAATGACCTTCTAGTTTTGTCCTTGGATATCAAAAATGTGTCAGCAAGAATTTTAAAGAGATCTAACAGCCGAAAAAAAATGATAAAGTGGTTGACCGGAACACATTAGAAATAGTTCAAGGGCCCCTATCTATCGAGTCGACATCTGCAGGGCCCCTATCTATCGAGTCGACATCTGCAGATCGGGAAGGAAGTAATCTAAAGATGAGCAAAATTTGACCGCCTCCCTTAAAGTCAGTCGGTGCAAAGCTCACTCAGATGAACCCGTCGGCATCCTTCAACCAAGCCGAGCGAACGAAGACGGACGCCCGTATCTAAGTGGTCGGCCAGGGGTCTCCCGGTTCGCCCTTCAGTCATAGCTGCCCAAAAAATGGCCTGTCCGGTCGTTCCCTCAGGCCCCCAACGCATGACAGCCTAGCCCAAAATTTGATGGGATGCCTTCCCAAACTCCCGGCCCCACCCAACCGGACTCCATTTTAGGAGCCCGACCCTATAATTATGTGTTGACCAAAAAGCCCCCCTTCGTACCTACTTTTCTAGGGGTAAAAAAATGTAATTAGATACCCCCCATTCCTATAAATAGGGGCTCATTCATGAATAAAGGTTAGACGATTTTACTATTCATTATCAAGCTCTCTATCCTCTTCCTCTCTCTCGAGCTCTCTTCCTTAGGCGTGTCTCCCGGACAATTTTGGATTCAACAGTCCTATTGATGTAATTTCCCAGGAGGCCACCCATCCTAAGAGTGCTCCTATATGAGCACGTTAACTTAAGAGTTTCTAATGAAATTTTAACCATTACACTAAAAAGTGCCTCGATGTTTAAGAGTTTACTGATATTCTATTTAAGGGATTCACAATATGCCTCACTTAAGTTAATTGACATCCTTGACAGTTTGCTTAACCTAGAATTTTTACCGTTAAAGATTCAAGAGGTGGTTCCCCACAAGATTTTATCCCATCTAGGGTTCAAGGAGCGACTCCCATGAAACACACTTTATTTTGTATGGCACTTAATTTCTATATTCAAGTTGGTGTAATGCTTTAATACCATTTGTAACAGTTTGAACTCTCAAGCCTCAAGATATTGTCCACTTTCGCCTACTAGCCTCACAATTATCTTTTTGGTGTAATTTCCCAAGAGGTCGCCCATCTTGAGAATGCTCCTATATGAGAATACTTAATTTTAGAGTTTTTGATGAAATTCCAACCATTACAACAAAAGGAGATTTGATGTTTAAGAGTTCGGCATCATTCTATTTAAGAGTTTGACAATAAAAATTTGGATCCTTTCTTAATTTATGTGTGCATCCTTGCGCAGGGTCCAAGCTAATCTTGTATATATCATTCCAAAAATTTCAGGTCTCTTGTGATGAAATTCCAATCATTACACCAAAGGCACTTCCATGTTTAAAAGTTCATATTCATTCTACATCTAGGGTTTCAAAACTAAATCAAGTAATTAACCAATTTAACTAAATTACTGGTTAATAATTAATTATAATATTAAATAAGAATATTAATTAGTCTTTTATAATGCATAAATTAAGCCAACTAAACATTAAAATGATTAAGAAAATAAATTAGTTTAATCCATCATTATTAAAAATAAGAAATATTATACAAGGTAAATGTTAAATATTTACACAAGCACCAAAAGGTAAGCTAGATTAAAAGCTAATGCACCTTCTCTATAGTAACTAATAAGCTTATCCAAGCCTATGCACTAAGGCTGCAATAAGCCAGAAAAAAAGTTAATCAGCCTATCCGATTTTCATATTAAATACCGACGAGCTTAAACAAATTAAGCTACTATAAATTGAAGTTAAACCACAATCCAACAACCATTTAGCACAAAACCCAACCAAACCAAAGATCAAAAGACTAAGATAAAAGATCACAAATAAAAAAATTATTTCTGTTAGAAACTTACTGCCAGCTGGTTCAGCTGATAGAAGGTTTGCAACATGGGTAGCTGACGCATCCATACCTTCTATATCATCAGGACCGTTCTCAGAAAATTCTCCAACATCAAACCCTAATAATAGATACAACATAATATGATTTAAATTCAACATCCAACAAAAAAAGCTAATCCATTCTAACACAAGCATTCAAATAAGGTTTTCAGAAGTAGAAGCATGAGGTAAGAGGCATTTATAAGCGTGCTCACATGCAGGGCAAGCGAACCCGCCAAAAGCTGCAACAGGTCGGGTTGGTGCTGTAGGACAGATCCATTTAATCTGTAAATACAAATAAGTAGAAAACAGTTTCCATGAAAATTTGAAAAAGGAAGGTTGCAACTTGCAAAAAATTCATTTTTAATTTATATTATAATCCCTTACATTAGGAAGAGGAAGTGTTTCCAGGAGCTGGGACCAGCTGGAAAGAAAATTAAGCACTAAGTGTCAGATTATTGTTATTTCAAAATCATTAAGATTAGTTAACAGAGATATAGATGAAGTTTTGGATAGAGTTAAAAAGCTTTTAAAAAGAATTACCAATGCCAATGTTAAAATTACCTCTAAAGTTTAAGAAACTCAAGCTATTCATAAACTAGTATGAGAATGTTTAATTTCATTTCAAGTAACCAAGTAATAATTTTGAAACGATTATAGAAGAAGAAGTTTCCATTTAGTTCATGCTTAGAAAAATGACAATAACGGGCAAGCTACTATGGTTAGTCTTCATCTCATGTGCTCGGTATGAAAGTATATTAGTAATGTTATGCACATGTTAAAGACAAGGGATATCAAAACATGGGGAAAAAATGGCTAATAAAGAAAATATCTACCAAATTAATCAAAGGCAGATGGATTGCTAAATATAAAACTTCAACAAGCAAAAGAAAAACATTGCAGATAAATATTTTTATAAGTAATGACAATAAACAAACTGAACATAATAGAAAAAAATGAGGGCACTGTACATATTATATCTAGTAGTCTTACACGGTTATTGAAAACAAATGACATCATTGTGAGCATAATCGAAAAAATATATATTTTTAAAAATTTACATGCATATAGTACATAAACAACCACAAACTACAGAATGTCAAACTGCGTAAGGTAGCAAATCATGTATGATTATCTCAACAGGGCTAAAAGTAACTGGAAATAGAATAAGATGAAAGCAGACAACCAATACTTATTTAATGTTGCTTACTACGGTTATTCTGCCATATAAACCTAGGAAAAGTACAACACAATTGAAGTGAATATATTGCCACATTGAGATAGTAAGCAGTGGTCCCAAATAAGAATTTAGGCATACTAATTATTCTTTAGAATCCTAGAAGAAGCCATCTAGTAAAGGACAAGCTCAATTGAAAGTAACATTAGCTATATTTTATTATGTTTGGTGGTAATAAGCAGTCCACTCAAATACCATCTTGAAAAATGAAATATTTAATAAACTGCAAAATGATCCAATAAATAGAATAACATGCCTACTCATTAACTTAAAGAATAGCCCTGCCATTTTTCATCCACTATTTTACAATAGAAAGGAATCATCCCTTATTACCATAAAAAAAAATACAAGCTTAAAGCAAAACAAGCGTAATAAGCTCTTAAATATATTTAGTAAAGTAATACTAGGAATACCTGAAAGAACAAAACCATGGCAATCATTTTTATGGAAAAGTAGAGAATAAAGTGGTAAGCACAATCATATTAAGGGACAATCTTCCATAATCGTATAGACCATACGGTGGCCACTTTTTGACATGCATGTGCTGACAAAACTCATGCCATAAGTCATTTTAGGTTGGTGATAGTTTGAAACTTTAACAAAGACAGCAAGCACTTCTTTTACTTTTCTTTTTGTATTATGAAATACAATAAAATGATATTTTAAGAACGACTAAGCTTAAAAACTCAAGAAGAGAACCATTGTGCAGAATAGATTCCAATTCAAAAGTAAATGTTTCTCAACTACAAGACCGCATATAAACATCCATGATTACCAGTAATCAAGAGAAAAAAAATAAAAAAAAAGAGAAAGACCACTACTTTAACAAATTCAGAGTAATTAAACAATTAATAAGCTTAAACTATACCTTGCTCCGTTGTCACCAAGACCATGAAGCCAGACAAGAGTAGCCTGGTGTCTCCCCTTGGGTTTGACCACATGCGTCCTCCCAAACTCAAAAACCCTCCTGTTAGTCCTTCCCCCTGCATTCCCACTCAATGAGTTCAACAATAGAAGGCCATAACAAAAACTAATAAAACCATTACATGCATGATAATAATAATTGACACAATATAAATAATTATAAGAAACAGAAGAGGGTAACAAATGATGTAAACCAGAACCAAGCGAGCTGCTTCCATAATTCATCTTCACCAAATAGTATCAGCAAATATATCTCAAAACTTCACCTTGTTCAACCGCTGGCTCTCCTGCAACAAACAGCAACCAAAAGGGCTCTATTTATACTCAAATACGGAAGCTGGAATCCCACCACCACTCACCACGTACAGGCTGTAGCTAGAAAGGGCCTGGAAATAATAAAAAACGAGGGAAAAAGAAGAAAGGGACAACCCCAATAAGGCAAGAAAAAGATGGGAGGTAAAGGAAAGGAGCTTTTTTTTTTTTTTTGGCGATCGGAGAATCTATGAACATTACAGAGACGCAACCATGCATGAGCCATGGAGTTGATAATAAAACATAAAAGGGTGAAGGGGAGATGGTGCGCTTATGCTAGAGTTTACATACAGGAATCAATGCTTTTCGGCAGTGGAGAGGGAACAAATAGCAAAAGACCTAGAATATTTTTAACGGTGAACCAGCAAAGATTCAATTTTTATCGGCATTTTCAGTGTTAGGGCTTTAACTTGGCATATCAATGGAGAGTTCGTATGGGTGGGAGAGGAACTTGCCATTGGAGAGTTTCCTTCAGGCTGTCGAATTAGCTGCCGGCCGCATTGCCCATAAGTGGAGGCGGTTGTGCTCTGCGGAGCTCCGGCGATGAGATTCTACTTTTCCTGAGTGCGCTGTTAATTGGCGGACGTAATATTTGTGTAATAGATATATATATATTACTACAACATTTAAGGCTGTCAAAAAAGCTTGTTGTTCGGGAACAGTTCGTGTTCAGTTCGTCAATGAGTTTGTGTTCGATTCGTTCGATAAGTATACGAGACGAACATGAACAAATTTTTTTTCGTTTGGTTAGTTAAATGAACCAAACATGAACAGTGATGCGTTCGTTCGTGTTCGAATCGTTATTGTTCGAAATATAAAATAATTATATATTAAAAAATTATATATTTAAAAAATTATATATTTAAAAAATTAAATGTTATAAATTATAACATATAATAAAATAATAATAATAATATATTAATATACTATATTAGTAATATACTAATTTATATATTATATATTTATATAATATAAATTATATAATTAATATAATATATTATTTATATATATTAATATTAGGGATGTCAAACTGGCTTGTTGTTAGCGAACAACTCGTGTTCGACTTGTGTTCGATTCGTTCGTTAAGAAACGAACACGAACAGTAACTTCGCGAACAATTTCAAAAATGAGCTTATTTCAAACAAACTAAATTTCAAACGAACCAAACACGAACACAAGCTCTGTTCGTTCGTGTTCGGTTCGTTTACACCC
>NW_018165006.1:101177-108129 GCF_001263595.1 Phalaenopsis equestris | reverse complement strand
ATATATATATATATATATATAGAGAGAGAGAGAGAGAGAGAGAGAGACCTAAACTTTTGTTTTACTTTTATACCTCTTAAATCTTTCATTTCAAATAAAAAAATATGACTATTTTAGCTTTTTAAAAATGAACGGCACCTTTTCCAGCATGATAAGGTGGTATATATATATATATATGTAAAAATTAAAGTATATGTTAGATATGCAAACACACAAGATTTGAGTGGTATGCATGCATGCAAATCGTCCAAAAAACTATTTTTTTTTTGGATTGTAGTTATAGGTAATTTAAATTCACATTAATTTTCAATTATATAAAATTAAATTATAAAATTTATTTATTTATTATATTTTTAAATAGAATAATTATTTGTAAGCAATCAAATGAAATGCTTACTATTTTTCTAGATTTAATCTCTCAAGAATATGATCAGACAATTTTAATATTATTTTAGGAGTGGATTATAATTTTCTCACATTAAATAATAATTTTTCATTTTAATTTGATTAAAGGATTTCCATTATAGTCCTATAACATTTAATATATAATTATTAATTAACAAATTACATTATTATTACTTAATGAATGTATATTCATCACTTCATAATCCTTGAATTTACAATTATCATATATTAAATTTTTTAATATTTAATCTATACTATTAATCACTAACTAAAAATATGTATAATGAACAAATATTTAAGAGTCTATTGTGATTCTCTCCATATTAGTATTTATGAGAGTCAATCACAATGTGCTCATAGTCCAATCAATCAATTATACTGTTTATGTTAAATGATTTAGTATTTAAATAAATTAAATCATATTAGTATGCATTAAAATAAAATTCAAATCTATTAATAAGTATTTTTTTTTATACTTACATAATATTTTTTGATTACTTATAATTCATCATAAATTAATTATTTATTTCAAACATAAAATAATAAATATTTAGAAAATGTGTTCTGAATTTTTTCAAATTTCATTAAAGGTATATTCACAAATTATTTTTAAAACTGTATTCTATTATTTTATTGAATTATCACATGATTATAAATTTTGATGATAGATATCATTTTTCTTTCATATTTAAAATTTTTATTATATATATATATACTACGTACTCACATTAGTTAGTCGAGCATCTGTCTGTCAGTTATAAGACTTCTTTGATCTAAGGTTCAATTCCCTCCGAGTGTAGGATGTGACACTCAAATTATAGGCGCATGAGGGATGATCGGGACTCGTATCATAGCCGCCTACCATTCATTTTTATTATATAATAATAATAAAATTTAAGGTTAAATTACATAATATTGGTAATTAATTTACGGTGAAAACCATGAGGCATGGATTTCAAAAAAAAAAAAAAGATATTCATCATGATCTCAAAGAACAAAAATATGTGTAAAATGAAAGGCTTTTTAGGGTGATGGCTTTCAAAATTAGGTCACATAAATGAGTGCCATGTCTATATAAGACAAATCATAATGAATCATATAACAATGAGAATTGCGAACTCTATAAGGGATTGTCAGTTTTATTTTTGACATTGTTGTGTTGTTTGAAAATCATACATATTCAAAGATTTAATTATTTAAATTATTAAACATGACACAAAAAAATATTATACTATCTCGAAAGATAGAAATATCATTTTATAATGGGTTCAATTAACTAAACAAAGAAATTTAGATAAATGTAAGGTTTACAATTAAAAAAACAAATCTTCCTTTTCTCTAATTCGAAGACTAGAAAGGGTTAAGATTAATCTTAGGCTCAAACTTTTTATAAAGTTAAGTTCCTGTAGTTAATTACATCTTAAGCAACAAAAGTTACTTAGGAAAACTTTTGATTCTGGCTGTGGTCTTTTTTTTTTAATAATTTTTTAAATTTAGTTATCACGATTGATCATTATGGAATATCAAAAGGATTTCAAAAGGAAAGACTCAAATGTGAAAAATTTTATTGATGAAACTTAAATGAAGAAGAGTAATAGATGTCCAAGATACAAAGAAATTTTGTGACATATCCACTTCATATTTTTGACTTTAGTGATTTTGAAAGAGAGTTATTTGATTTTTCAGTTGAGATTTTATTAAAAACTCAATACTAAGATCATACGATGTATGATCGTGAGAAAACATAGATTGTGTTGATTTATTTCATGACTATATGAATAACTTTGAAATCTTAAAGCCGAAAGAGGTTTACTGAAGCATGTATAACCTCAGAAACATAGTCTCACAGTAATCATGAATAAATTGTAATGGACTTACAACCCTATTTGGAAATTGCTATCATCTAAACCTCCTAACTGTAATTAAAATTGTGCATGATCAATCCTAATGAATGTAAGATAAGATAGATTATTATTTATTAAGAGAGCCTTACAATCAATTTTAAAATTGAGCTGCCTAAATATGAGTGGTATGCATAATGCTCTAAGACTAATATAAACATATTTTTATAATTTAAAATTTTAATTTTTTTTAAAGATCATCACACCCAAGTGTTTAATTATTTTGGTTAAATCTTAGTGTCGAGAGAATAGAACAGATTGTCCATAGGTATGCAAGTCCTTGAAAATCAATGTTTAGAAGATTTATTCATATGATCAAATGATATGCAAAAACAAAACTCACTCTAAAAGACATTGACTCTCAAAGTACATATCACCTTTTGTGTGAAATAAAAAAGTGCCTAAAATAAAGGAATATATGCAATATGGAATGCTTATGCATAAAGTGGTCTTTTCATGGCGATTCCTAAAATGTAGAGAAGTTGCTACTCAAATTGGTTCACTATCAATTTTGTTGTTTTATATGCATGATATTTTCAAGGGATGAATGCAATGTTTTCTTTACATTAATTTTGGTTATGAATTTCATTTATTTTTTGAAAAATATAATTTAAAATTGTTTAGTTAGAATAAAAAATTAATCCTTAATTAGCTATCCGATAACACAAGAAAAAAGAATAAAACATCAACCTAAAATTTGGCCAAACCTATCCAGCACAAATAAAACTACACAACAAAGATGACAAAAGGGTACCAAATCTAGTCCAATGTCATACTTTTATTTATGCTATTCCTCTAGTTTTACAGGTGTTTCAAAACTGGAGAAAGAAGATCTATGGTGAAACTTAATTAGTTTTAAGCCAACACCATGTAAATCTCTGGCCAATAAACTCTCATCTTTTGTTTTGAAAAATTTAGGTTAGGGTCATAATTCATACATATTGGTTGATCTTTTCATACATTGACTTTTATTTATCTTCAAAAGTGGTTTTAATTTGAGGCTCTTTCTGATCTATTATCATTTTTTGTTTCTTTTTTCCTTTCCTTCCTCAGAGCTGAATTCTAAGTCAATGCTGAGCATCGAGGTTTTATTTTTGTCAGCAACTTTATCTTCTCTTCCTTATCCTCATCCATGGCCTCGACCTTAAGTTTGATTTCCGTAAGAGTCTCCACCTTCTCATTGTATAGGAGCAATGATCCATGGCCTCGACCTTAAGTTTGATTTCCATAAGAGTCTCCACCTTCTCATTGTATAGGAGCAATGGAAGATTGTTGAGCTGCCACATGATGGGCTTTAACTTTATTCTCTTCTACTCTCAAATCTTTTTTTCTTCTTTATTTGCTACCACGGTGCTAGAGAAGTCTATTCTTTTCAGTGGAGTGTAGTAAGCATCATCTTTTTAAATTTCCACTTTGTGTATTGAAAATGGTTGGAGCTTTCCTTTGAAGCAGTATTCTTGTCCTTAATAGTAGTATTTGATGCATTGATGAAACGATGAAGTAACCATTTAGTGTAGATTTAAAAACGATTGAACCTGTAAGACATTGAATGAAGTCTCAAAATCTATGATATAGAATTTCATGGTTGTCACAAAATCACCTTTCTTCAACAACAAAGTAATTGAATTGAGGACTTTTCCTCTTTTTTGGTTGAAACCACACAACATTGTCTTATCTGTTGTCAGCCTATGGACATCAATATATACATCTGTGAGTGTCCTCTGGTTCATGATATTGATAGAGGTTCATGGATAAATGAGCACCCCTGAAAGCATGAATTTGTTGATATTCACCGAGAAGTACAACGAATGGATGTGATCAACTGTTCCCAACAATGAGCATGATCCTTGACTGCTCTTTGAATCAACAAACTTCATTTGAAAAAATACTAGCTAGCTGAGTCAATCGATTCTCATGATCTAACAAGGCTTTTTTTAATGACTCCCTCATCTCCTTAGAAAGGATCATGACATCATAAATGCTGAATTTAGTTGGTGGTTTCCTAAGATGGGCTCAAATGTTATAGTCCGCTTTGCTATACAATTTTTTTGGTTCTTCTTGAACAAGCATTTTTTGCACCAGTAGATATGGCTTTTCAAGTATAACCACTATGTTTCTTTTGTCTTTTGGAACTATTCATGGAAGTAGAACTCTTCCACTTCTCACATTTACTTCAAAATTTTCATTTGTTTCTTGATTTAGATCTAGAGTAGTTGCTCTAACAAGACACTAACAAGTTCTTCAAAGATGCCTTGAAATATGAAGACCTTAACTTGACTGCTATCGATGTCCCCCTAGAGATTCCAAAATGAGAGTATAATTATCTGAATCAACATTTAAGAAATTTTAATTGTGGTTTCCACTATTGATCAAAAAGGAAAGACTCAAAGGTGGAGTAATTTATTTATTAAACTCAAAGGAAGAAGAGCAGGATATGTCGAAGATATTGAGAAACCCAGTGACATCTCTACTATCCTATTGTTTGGCTTTAGTGATTTTAAAAGAGATTTATTTGATATTTTAGTTGACATTTTATTAAAAATTAAAGACTTAGATCACATGATAAATGATTGTGAGAGAACCTAGAAGGTGAAGATTTACATCGTGGCTGACAAATAACCTCAGTCCTAAAACTGAAGTGAGGTTTACTAAAGTAAGTATAACCATAGTAACATAGTCTAAAATAAATCATATAAAATAAAATGCAATGAATTTTCAACCCTATCTGGAAAGGGCTACCATCTGAACCTCCTAACAGTAGTAAAAACCATGGTCAATCTTAATGAATGTAAGATTAGATATGCTATTACTTATTAAGAGGACTTATAACTCAATTATAAAATCAAGCTTCCTAAGTATGAGTGGTATGCATAAATTCCTAAGACTAATGTGAACATATTTTTTAATTTAAAATTTAAAATTTTTTAAAGCTCACCACACTCAAGTGTTTTATTATTTTGGTTAGCTCTTAGTACCAAGTGAATAGAGCAGACTGTGTATAGGTATGCAAGTCCTTGATGATCAATGTTGAGAAGATTTGTTCATAAGACCAAATGACATGTAAAGGTAAAACTCATTCTATAAGATGGCGACTCACAAAGGAAAATTCATCCCTTTTTGTGCAATGAGTGAGGGCTTGAAAATATGAAACAAATGCAATTGTGAATGCTTATGCCTAATGTAATCTTTTTGTGGCTATTCCTAAATCACAAAGATGTTTCTACTCAATTTTTTTAATATTAATTTTGTTGTTTTATATGCATGATATTAGGTATGAATGGAATGTTTTCTTTATTTTAATTTTGATTATGTGTTTCATTTAATATTACAAATTTCATGTCAAAATGATTTGGTTTCAATTGAAAATTAGTCTTTAATGAGCTTACCAATAACCCAGGTAAGAAAAAAAATATTGACTTAAAATTTGATCAGACTTATCGAACATAAACAAATCGACACAACAAAGATTACAAAAAGGTATCAACACTATACCAATATCAAACTTTTAATTCTAGCATTCCTCTAGTTTTATTAGTGGTTCAGAACTAGAGAAAGAAATTCCATGATGGAACCTAATTAGAAAAATATGAAACTCATTGAATACTTGTGCCTAAAATGATCTTTTTGTGCCAACACCATTTGCATTTTTGACTACTAAATCATTAACTTTGTTTGGAAAATTTGTGACTTGGTTCATAATCTATACATTTTGGTTGATCTTTTCATAAACTATCTTTTATTTGTCCTCTTCTTTATCTTCAAGAGTGGTTTCAATTTTTTGCTCTTTTTGATCTATTGTCATTATTTATTTCATTTCCATTTTTTTTGAGCTGGATTATAAGTTAATGCTGATCATTCAGGTTTTCTTCCTGTTAGTAGGCATTTCCTTCTCTTCATCATCATCATCCTCGATCTAAAGCTCCATTTTAATTTCTATAAGAGTCTCCACCTTCTCATTAATTAGAATAGTGCATAACGTTGTTAAGATTTTTATATTTTTGGTATTTATTCCTTGGTCTGCGCCTAGCGAGGCATATTATTTGTTGCCTCTTTGTGTGTTTATTAGATGTGAAGTGTGTGCACTAGTATCATAGAGATTGTATTTTATGTATAGAGTCTTGTCCAACAGGGAGAAACAACCATGATTTAAGCTAATACAATTTCTGCAAGTGTTGTTTAGCTTTCCTCTCGTTTGACATCTTCTATTATAAAATTACATCTTATAACCTGTTTTAACTTCTTTCATTGCAGGTCAAGTTATGTTTAACTTTTCAGATGTATTTTGTTTATAGTTCATTAGGATTGAGTATATATTAAAAATAAGGTACGAGTTATTGTTCCAAGGTGCTTGATGTGTGAAACCTGTGACAAGGAAAAGAGCAATGTGCTTGTGACTCGTACCTTGATTTTGAATTCACTTTTGTATAAAAATTATGGTTAGACATGTTGTAGAGCTTGATAGCTTTTTTGGCCTTTTGAGATATGTTGTTAACTTAGCGACGTTTGACATGTCTTTGTTGACCTCACTTTTGGTTGAGGTCTAGAAACTTCTTTAGTAGCCTAGGTCTAGCCATAGGATTTTCCTATTAATTAGTCTTAGAAAACTAGAAAATGTACCCTCACCATTAGAAACTCAAAACTCTTTT
>NW_018165006.1:100444-100767 GCF_001263595.1 Phalaenopsis equestris | reverse complement strand
TAAAATTGACAAAAATTTCCAAAAAAATGGCCAAATTACCAAAATGCCCCTCCATGGCCCAAAAATCCAAAAATTTCAAAAATTCTCAAAAAAATACCAATAAATCCAAAATATTCCCAATTTCATTTTGTCCCAATACACCATAATCTAATTTGGTCAATTTGAAAACCTTTGACGAAAACCCCCAATTAGCCCCAATATTGGCTAACACCTCAAATCTCAACAATTGAATGCTTTAAACCTCAAATTGGCATCCAATTTTTATTGAAAATCCTTTGTGAGGTCATTTGTGACCAAACACAATAATAAATTTGAGCTTAGCC
>NW_018165006.1:99289-100096 GCF_001263595.1 Phalaenopsis equestris | reverse complement strand
TGTTCCTCATGGCATCTTACACAAAATTCGATAACTAATTGGGTCAGTTGATATGCCTAACCTAATCCAAACACAAGATTTGGTCATATGCACCTTCTTGGACTTATGGTCAAATCCCAACCAATTGAGCTTGGTATGGTCAAATGAGCCTTACCATAACTCATCCTAGACTCTAGGGTTGAGTTTAAATCCAGTCACCAACCCATGGTTAAGCTTGATATTTATCTCATGGGTAAGTTTTTTTAAAAATTTTTAAAGAGATAAGGAGGGGGAAAAAAAACAAAAAATAATCACTGAGTACTTGCATACCACATGTCCATACCCTTTGGTGCCATTTTTATTGAGCATCATAAGCTTTAACCATGATCCAACCCTTGGTTAGCCACTTTAACCCAAGCTAAAACCCAAAACCGTGAGCCCCTACATGGATAATACCCAAACTCCTAACCCTCCATTAGCCAGCTAAGCCTCCCCTTAGCCAATTTCTATAAAATCCACTCTCACGGCCATGAATAGTGGGTGGTAAAAAAATTTTCACTGAGGTCTTCCAAACCCCTCAGAAAGCTTCCCTAAGAGACTCTTAGTGCATTGCAATCTATTTCCCTCTCTCAAATCCACCATGGCAATCCAATTTTGAGCTTGAATTTCTGCTCAAAACCAGGAAAAATCTTAATCCCAACCTACACAGCACCAAACTCCAAATAAATTGGCCCTACACCTTCACAACAATGAAAGAGGCAAAACCCCCATCAATACCCACCTGAAATAGCCGCCACCATAGCTCTCAACCAACACCCAAAATCGGCT
>NW_018165006.1:98665-98982 GCF_001263595.1 Phalaenopsis equestris | reverse complement strand
AATCACTAAAATACATTAAGAAATGAGGGAGATATTAAGCTTTTAAAATGGACGGCTCTCGGTTAAGGCTATCGGGGACGATGAACGGATGCCGTCCATTCTCGCGTGTATTGAATGAACGGCGGAGATCAAGCCGGATGATCATCTGGGACGATACAACGGGACGCGTGGAAGCTGAGTGAGAAGGCGGCGTCGAATGGGATCGCGCCGCGTGGCCTTTCGACGGATCCGATGATCCAGTCAGCCCGCGTTTGAATAAATAAATAGGGGGATTTAATAAATTCATAAAATAGCTCCTAAACTTCAAAAATCCATAT
>NW_018165006.1:85254-95992 GCF_001263595.1 Phalaenopsis equestris | reverse complement strand
AGAGTATCTACAACAACACATCCTTCCTTAGCTTTAAAAAAACAAAGTCATAGGAATTCGAGGTTGGTTGCCTGGTGCAAAATAATTCCTCAAACACATCTTTAGGCATTTGTACAATCTAAGCCCTAACTCGCCTTAAGATTCTGAGGTTGTCATTCGTCATGACCTAAATCCTCACATCTTCAAGGTTATTTGTGCTGATTGCTTCACACAAATATAAATCCTAATAAATAAAAAGATACTTTTTCTTGACTTTTATCGAGAGTATTCTTAGGTAACTTTTGTTACCTAAGATGTAATTAACTATAGGGGCTTGCCCTTATAGGAAGCTTTTCCCGAACCCAACATAATATAAACCCTATTTATATTATGCTCCTTGAAGATAATTTTTCTTGACTTTTATCGAGAGTATTCTTAGGTAACTTCCGTTATCTATGATGTAATTAACTATAGGGGCTTGCCCTTATAGGAAGCTTTTCCTAAACCCAGCATAATATAAACCCTATTTAATTCCTTATATTAAATAGGGGAATTTGTCGGCCAATACATTGGTTTCGCAGACCAAATGGATGTCATAACTTTCTTTAGTTTATTTGATCGAACCTTACCCTCAATTCTTGTGTTCATCCTTTGGGATAGATACAGGATTTGAGGTAAAGCGCTTTTTCATCTAAACTATGAAAATTATGGGGTCAGTTTGACTTCATCTTTTTGAAAACTAAATTTTTTTTTAAAAAAAAACGTCCTTCCGAAGCGGGCAACGGGATTTCAATTCCGATGACCGACAGCTTCTTACGGGCAAACCCCACACAAAAAATAGTGCCAACAGTCTTATTATTTTTATTCAAGTGGCTCATTTACTTTCATTGTAGAGTTTTGAAATTCTTGCTTTATTCTGATTAAGATTCTTCTGGGCTCTTCGCGCACACACTTAGGCACATTAGGGCAAAATAATTTCTATAAAATTGTAACTAATAAAAGATTTATCTTAATTAAAATTTAGGATTAAAAATGAATCAACTTTAAAATCAACATTTTTTTTTGCTTTGTATTTTGTGCATTACTTTCTGGTTGAATTTAAAATGGTTCCACATGCATGAACATATCCTAAATCATGTTAATAGGACCTTCATACTAAGGACCATTCTAGACAATTACATCGTATCGACATGTACTTAGGAAGATTATTCTTACTTCTCCAATCTATCTAGCCAAACATAAATTTCTATGCTTAGTAGGTTGTTTAACATGAGTAGAATGTTATATGCTCTCCCAAACCACACGGGTGTAAATCCTTATGGAATTGTTTTGCTTTGTAGGACATTTCTTGCCCTTTTCTTTTTAGAGGCATCTTGATCAATTTTTAGTAGGTATGGGTCCCTTCTCTTTGAATTCCACCCAAATAGTCATTGTGAAATAGAAGTTTCATTTTTTGACTTTAGGGCTACCAGGATCCCTTGGATGACACAATACATGGGCTGTTGACAAGGGATCTCTGGTTCGTTGGCTCGACTACCTTCATGACTAGGTAAACCAAGAGTATTAATGACTTAGAATGACATATCCATCGAGTCCTGACTTGGCTATTGTTGACCTTACTTTTGGTTGAGGTCTAGAAAACTTCTTTAGTAGCCTAGGTCTAGCCATAGGACTTTCCTATTGACTAGTCCCTTGTTTAATGACAGACCACCACTCATTTGGGATACAGTGATTCACCCTCTACACTTATGACCTGGTATGACTTCGAAGCTTTGAGATTTTCCTTATAGATGAATAGGTTATTTTTTAGGCCCTGTTTGCCGATAGATTGCCTCCTTTCTGGATACAGTGATTCACCCTATACCCTGATAGCCTGATATGGATTTGAAACTATTAGGATGATCCTGTTTAAGATGATCATATTAACCTTTGATACTCATATTTCATTAGTTAAAATAAATACATAAGCAATACACCTTTTATTCAAGAGTATTCTTGGGTATCCCCCAAGATGTAATTAACAAAATGAATATAATTATTTGGGAATGCTCTTGAGCCCAAAACAATCTCTGGTTATGTGGGTTACTTATGTAGGTCCTTTCTTCATGGATATGTGTTTCAAGGTGTTTTAGTCTGATCTCTTTTTGGATATACATTCTTGACATATAGCATGAAGATTACGTTATATGAGTTATCCGCATTTCCTTATCTTAATTCATTTGTCTAAATCTCACCATATTATCTCTCTTTCTAACTCCTCCTCTTCTCCAAATCATTTTGATAATCCAACAAAATAACTCCTCTTCTCCAAATCATTTTGATAATCCAACAAAGATGGCTATTTTGAAAAAGAATTATAACATGATGAATAGATAAGCTGGCGACTTCGAGTTTAAAAAAAATCAAATTAAAATCATCAAGATGTTATAGTTTAAGAATGTCTCCCACATAACACATCTCAACATTTATCTTGTAAATTCAGAGAAGGAGATGAGTAGATAGAAAGTTTAGAGAAAATGATGGAAGAATTATTTGTTTCAACACATATGACCCAAAATTGAACTCCAACGCTAGTACAAGTAACTATTAAAGTGGGCAAAATTACTACAAAGCAAGTAAGTCAATCACTCAAGTGTATGTGTCAATTAAGTAATATATGAATTATGAGTCTACATATCAATCCCATGAGCAAAATGTTAAAATATTTCTAGTATGTATAGTTCTAATTTACTAAACCGTTAAGTCTAGTTTGAAAGGTTTGAACACCCATGCTCAACTTTATCTTTTCCTTGGGAGCGACCAATTTCAGTAAGGTTCGCACAGGGTGCATGCAACCTTATTTTGTTTTAGAGGCAACTCATTCTTTAAGGTGGCATTCTCTTTTCTCTTACACTTTGTCTTCTGATGTACCTACCCTATGCCTGTTCGCTAACTGACTCCCTCTCTTCCTCATCTTTAGTAATAGCCCCTTCCTCACCTATTGGGTCCTCCCCGTCCTTACCCCACTCCCAACCTTAAATAACTTGGAATAAAACCTTATTACAAAATCCAAAGATAGAATTACATTACTTTGAAGAAGTAATAAAGAACACCATGCAGGAGTCCAAAATGATATTGGCCTAAATATGACCCAGCCAAATAAGCTTATGCAACGGTACTCGCTCCTGCCCCTGAACTGACTTAAGAGACTGACCCGACCAACAATTACGTGTAATTTTAATCTCCAAAATTTTGCCAAAAAATTGTCCCAATTTATATTTAGCGGCTAGTGTGAATAGTGTGAAAAAATGTAATGACTTATGAATTATATAATAAATTTTCACGCTAGGGGTGTGATCCCAACTCTCTAGATAGATTTTTATTGTGATGTATATGATTATATGCTTAATTTCCTTAATAATGATTCCTATTTTACAACAAAGTCAAAAACTTGATCCAGAGCAAATTTTTCACTATGAAGTAAAGAGGAATACATTTTTAATATTTAAATATGCATACTAAGCAAGTATACGTATCATTATTAAGCAATATAGGATTTTTTGATTAAGCCCCAAATATTGAACCCACAGGGAAAATTGACAATATGCATTTTTTTTAAAATTATAAAGTTTAGATAACAAAAATCCTACTTAGCAAAATATTCTTATTTAAACTTAAGATACTATAATAGGAATAAAAATTTGATTTATTTTGTAATTCTTGATATTTGAAAATAAAATAAGCAACTAATTAATTTGATTAAATATTTACAAGATGAAGGAAATATAAGTAAAATATATTTTCCCTTATCATGACTCAATAACAAGTATAGAAATTATGTTGTGAAAGTATTCTAAATGTGTTATGCCAAATATGAGCAATAATATTTTTAATCTTTACTAGAGATGCTATAAATAACATTATCTAATCTATAGTTTGAATAGTTTTGAAGACCGGTTAGGTAAGGAAGATACTAGCTCTCACTTTAGAGTTCCCTCTTCTCCCTCCACCTGGGGGCTAACATCTCGTATCAAAACCTAAACCTATAAATCAAATTAGGGACTTTAATCTGTCACTCTAAAGTCCTCTAATTCTACACCCATGAAAGTTTATTTCCTTATTTATTTGCACTCAACCCCATGAACTACATTCTAATCCATTTGTTGACTGAGACAATACAATACTAGCCCGTTTCTTATATGTTCTTACAACAAATTTTAACATTTTAATTGACCAAATCAAGAAGTAAATGAAAGGGAAAAAAAGAGAAAATATGTGAGGAACACAACTTCTTCCAACATTCACAACTTCTTCCAACATTGAAGTCTAATACTTCACACAACTTCCTTTTAACGCTTAATTGCTTATCATTTTAAGGAAAAAGATAAAGAAAACTACTCAGAATCCATGGAGAAAACACAACCAATTATGCACACAAATAATAAGTTTAAAAGTAGAAATCATGCACACAAATAATAAATCTAAATTAAAACCAAATCTAGTCACAAAGATAAAAACTTATCTCAAATTCTCTCCACCAAAGTATTGATCTCTCCACAAAATGTCTTAAATTTCCTTTGAATTATCTTCCTTCACTCACAATACAAACTAAAACTTAAAATAAAATAAAAGTGGCCGGTGGCGGCGGCGGCGTTGGCGTCGACGGCGATGGACGGTGGCGGCAGTTACTTGGATGGATGATAGGTGTTAAATCCCCTCTCTTGATGATCCAATTCATCTTTTAAGAAAATGCAAAGGGTGTCTTGGTGTCTCTTCAAAATGTGTCTCCATTTAATGAATCTTCTAGAAGTTACCTATTTCTAAAAGTGAATTGAATGAATTTTCATGTCTGTGGGCTATTTCCTACGTTTTTACCAACGGTTGCTTCAAACAACTCTTCAAAAATTTTTCTAAGTTCAATGAATCATCAAATAACTAATTTTAACGCTTAAACACGAGGTACCTGATGCTTAGGCGTGGTTCTCTCTGTATAACTAGTGCGTAAGCGCCAGTCCTGGGCACTTAGGTGCCCCAGTTCATTTTTTGCACATTTTTTTGTTTTTGCTCCAAGTTTGACCATTTTTAACTCCTTTTACCATTTTTCATCCATTTGATTGTACTTGCAAGAAAAACACACAAATACCTTTCATTAAAGCGCAATATCTCAAAAATATGTATACCAAATATGCATAAAAAGGCTATGTATTTTAGGTGTATCAGGTGCTAGCAAATATGCATAAAAAAGGCTATGTATTTTAGGTGTATCAGGTGCTAGGTAAGTATACGTATCGTTTCAAGTAATATAGGATTTTTCTTAAAAACTTCAGTATCAATCCCACGAGGAAAGCGGTAACTCTTAAAATCAACTTGCAGAATTTCTATTTAAATTTCAAATTTAAACAGATAAGAGGTCTATAATGATATGCTTACTAAAAATTATTACTAAAGAGTTAAAAAGAAAGTAACAACTAAATGTAACAACTTAATAAAATATAACAACGAGTTTGGATATTATGAAAAATCTTTTCCCTTGAAAATAAATTTTAATCTATGTAGGAATCAAGTGATTTAAGACAAAATTGATGTGTTGTGGCAAATAGAAGCATGTCTTATTCTTTAGCCCTCCCGGTGCTAGCATAGAACATTGGCTAACTTAAGGCCGATTCCTTAACATCTCAATTCCGCATCAGAACTATATAGACTCTCACCTCTAGATGTCCATAAGCCTATGCTACTATGATGGCCGAATCCCAGCTTCAGGGTACTAAACCTCAAGCCAAATTGATAAGAATATAGTCTGTTACTCTAGAACTAACCAATTATACGCCCATCAAAACTTATCTCCCTATTTATTTGCACCCCCCTTTGATGATCTCCATAGCTCTGTTTAGAATGAAGTGTGGTATCCACTAGTTAGGTGAAATCGTAGCCCTCCCAGGTTATTATGTTTCTCAACAGATTTTAACCTCACAAGTGGTCAGTTTGTAAAGTAAATGAAGATTCGATGAAAATACCATCACAATTTTTTAAGAGTAAAAAAAAGTTTTTAAATCATTCTCATCCCACAAAGATTAATTCCCACATGCAAGGAGAAAGAAAGGGAACTACTCATAATTCATAGAGAATAAACAAAAATAAAATATTTGCATTAAAATCCAAGTCTTACAACAAAAGCTTAAACACAAATACAAAGTACCTTATGTCTTCTCCCCAAGTAAACTTCTAGAGTTTCCATTAAGCAATCTTCAAACTTTTTCACACTTAAATACACTCACACTTACACTTAAACACAAAATAAGAAAACCCTAATTAACTATTGCTGCTCAATTGAAGTTTTTAGGCTCCATAAGGTCTCTAAATTAGGCCAATTCCTTCTCATTTAATAGAAAATAGAAAATAACAAAAGGTTGCTTCAAACACACCTCCAAAATTTGGTCAAATTCAATGGATCTTCTAGAAAGGTAGTTACTGGTACTATAATGCGGGTTTGGGGCGCTATAACACCCGTCTGGCTGGAGTCTGGCGTTATTAGCACCACGGGTGGCGTTATAGCGCTACCTATATTTGCCCATTTTTGCTCTATTTTCCCTCATTTTCTCTAAATGTCCATTTTAAGTACCTGAAACAAAAAAATTAATACAAAATACATTCCTTTAAAGTGGAATATCATAAAAAATGTACATAAAATGCTTATAAAATATGCACTAAAAATATGTTATTTTTAGGTGGATCTACGACTAAACAGGCCTGAGTCTTTAATACCAAAAATATCATAAATCATCTCCACAAAATTCTTAGCTCAACTCAACAACCATCTACTTCAGTATGGTGTCCTCTAGCTCAAAATTATCCAACCGAGCCACTTGTCCAACCTCTTATACTACAAGAGTCACATATGGCATGCGCACCAAAGCATAATTAGTCTTTTCCAAATAAAGGTGAGGTGTCCCCTCATGATCTCCTTCTCTCTCTCTCTCTCTGTCTCTCTCCCTCCCCCTCCCCCTCCCCCTCCCTCCCTCCCTTAGTAGTATCCTCACCAGCCTTGTTTGAAGGGTGCTCACTATCTCCAAATTAGTTGATTCCCTCAACATCCTTGTTTGTGCTCAGGCTAATTAATTACCTCAACCATCTTGTTGTCTCCCTCTAAGAAATTAAGTACCTAAGAACTCATTCAAACCTTATTAACTTAAGCTCTTTGCTCAACAACCAAGGCCACAAAATTCCTTAATGTAACATTCTACAAGAAAAATAGGGAAGTAAGAGAAAAATATAGTTTATTATAGCATTAATAAAATATAAAAATCGTAGTACATACCTAATAGTTTAAATTATTTAAGGAATTTTAAGACTATAGATCCCTTCTTTGTTGTAGCCACCTTACCAGGGTTGTAAGAACTCATGTGAGATGATTGGTCACTTGAGGGGGCCAGACACAACCTAAATTAGCCATTGATGGCTTCACCCCATGGGCCACTACCACCAAAGTGACATTTGTTAAAATCATTCAAGAAAAATCCCTCTAACTGTAAGACATGCCGACACTCTTTTGCTTCACCACAACTTTCCATCATTTCCCACCCTTTGCATTTTTTTGCTTGTCAAACATTCCACAGAGCAATTTTTGTTTGGCATGTTCATCTGTGATTGAGTAAGATCAGCCATAATTAGCTAATGTATGTAAGGAGCCAATGGATCTGAAAAAGCAAGGGGAGGATGGTAAAGCAATGGGTCTATAAGACATCTCATTACTATATTTCTAAGAATTAGAGGCCCAAGAATTCAATAGAGTGTTAATATAATGAACATTTATTAATTGTCCTAGATAATTATTGCATTTAATTATTTTGTTCTTATCATAACACGACCTCCTAAGATATGAGAGAATTAGGGAACTAAATGTGTATGATAAAAAAGTGAATATTTAGACAAGTAGGGATTGAGTATCTCTCGACTGGTCCATCAACATAAACTGGCTAAATAGATGAATATGGAAATAGATTATGAATGGTCATCCTTGATTGTCGGATGATCAGACTGAATTCAATCAAAGCACTTGCAGGCCAAGAACGGGAGGCCAAGTATGATGGTCGAGTGCGAGAACCAAGGGAAAGCAGGGGGTGGGGGTGGGGGCTGTTGGGAGAGAATCTCTCAATTCAATAAATGAGTCAACTAAAAGAAAATCTCACCAAGTCCCCAACCTTTGCGGGAAATGACTGTTAAAGACATTTGTGTTACTAGAGTTCTAAGGATAATATATGTCTGAACATGTTATTTTATGGAGACTAGCCTCTATAACTAAGGGGTTATTAAAAGTAAACCGGATTCTGACATCCACTCCGTAGAGCTAAAGAAAATCCCTATCTAATCTTCCTCATCTTGCTCAACTTCTCTCCCCCCTTGTTATCTTTCTTCCCCTAACACTCTATTCTTTGGGCATGATTTAAGAACATATATGGGTTCAATAAATCTATTAATATATAAGAATCATGTAGTATGTATGTAAATCTCTTAAAAATATCGAGGGCTAATCTGACATCTCGCGTGCATAACGAACCTAATTATATGAATCCCATTCTCTCTCTCTCTCTCTCTCTCTAAATCACTTCATGACATGTGCTAATTGCTTTAAAAATCTTCCATTAGTAATTGCTAGATTTCCAAAACACATATGATAGTCTCGTGATGGCTCGTTAATGTCACTACTTAGCTTTACTTTTGAATTCCTTTCATATCAGATTGAAAGGTGTGACCACCGGGCACTACAAGATGCTCAACCATATCTCTTGTGCTCTCTAACTAAATAATCAAATATAAATTTCTTATTTGTTTATGCGCTTGCCGGAACCCCCACGTTTATCTCACCAATTCAACCTTCATCATGATTTATCTATTTTTGTCTCATTTGAAAATCTTTTGAGAAAATATTTTCTCTACTATGTAAATTATAAGATTTCATAAGAGATTTACATACACACCATGTAGTTCTTAAGCTTTTCGGTAAGATTAGAACTTCGTGTAATGATATTATCACTTTAAGTTTTAGGGCCCGTTTGGGGCAGCTTATAAGTGCGGCGGCGTTTTTTAAAACGCCATCTAATCGTTTGGTTTGCGTGTTTTTGAAGACGCTGTATGCAGCGTTTAAGTTTTTTACACTAAACGCAGGCCGCGGGGCGACTCCCGCAGTAGACCCGCGGGCCGCGTTTCTCCTGAAACGCACAAGCTGCTTATCCCAAAGTATGAATATTGTTTTCTTTTGTTTTGTTCATTCTATCGCTAAATTGGCATGCTTAGTATTAACATATATAGGTATTATTTTCAGTTGCTGAATTTGACATAAATTTTACATGTTGATCGAATCATAGTTTTGTTTATTTATTTCATATTTGAATCATGCTTTCAACATTAAATAAATTAAGCCCATTTCAAACCTTGTGTTTCGTACGCAACAAATGTAGCAAATGAAGTCAAATTTGTAATGGTTTCTACTTTAAGCTAAGAGGATAGGAGGAGTGGACATGCATCCAACTAAATTTGTCCACCGTTTGTTAAACACAAAGAACCATGTCATGGGATTAGTTATTCTTCTTTCCATTAGCCATGCAAAGATAATGGCTTATAACCTTTAAAATAACTAGTCCTTTACTACTAGTTGATTTGACAAACACCTTGGCATCTCAAATGCTCTCTTCTTTTTCACAAATGGTTTTTTATCATTATTATTTTATTCCTTTCTTCTATGAAATAATATTATTCAATAATTAGATTATAAATTTCAATAATTCTTATAATATGACACAAAAAAGAGTTTTAGGGGAAAGAAGGTTAATTATCAATTAAGAAATATACACACACATCAATATACATATATAAATATATAAACATACATACATACATACAATTATAGAAATATATATGTGTGTGTGTGCGCGCGCGCGAGCGCGCGTGTATCGATTTTCTTTAAAAAAAGAAATATATATATACACACGCTTTGGCGCATACCCTGGCCAGTTGGTTGGCATCCACGGTATAAAACCCATCAGGTTGGGGGTTGGAATCTCTCTAGGACAGGTTGTCTCAAGGAGGTGGTACTCAAATTTTTAGACAGCTGATGAGGGAGTGTGACAAGGAAATGACAACATTGGAGGAGAAGGAAGCGGCGGAGGATGATGAGGATGAGAACGAGAAGATAGAAGAGGATGATCATGACAATATTTTTTTTTTCTCACATTTAAGTTGTACATTTGAACATATATTATTTCTGTAAACAGTGATGTATATATTTTAGAGCGAATGCATTTTATTTATTTCGCTTTTTAATTGAATAATTTATTGTTTGGCCCTTATTTTATTTCATTAAATGCTTAGAATAATATATTAAATGTTGTGATAACATATATAGTAATGCAAATACGAAAGGGATAAACTGTTATTTTTTTCATTGTTGTTGTTGCAGGTTTCTGGCGACATACCGTCAGTTTTACGACAACTTTTAACATATCTATAGACAAAACAGATGACTAACCGATAGACTTATTTACTGATGTCTAACCGACACATAACCGACGACTTAAGTGCGTCATATGAAAACAACAGTTGCAACAATTTCCGACAGTTAATCCGACGATTATAAAAACCGATGCATAAGTGACACATAACCACCAGTTTGCATGCATAAAAAAACTGACGGGTGAGACACTTTTTCGACGTGCAAGCTGTCGTTATTCTGACAAAGTAACCCCCTGAAACCGCCGACTCGAAAAAAAACGCCGCCCTTAATTTT
>NW_018165006.1:65837-84251 GCF_001263595.1 Phalaenopsis equestris | reverse complement strand
TATATATATATATTAAATTGAGGTTTATTTATATGCATACTACCCAATGTGGAATTGTCTCCTTAGATTTTTGGTAAACTTCTAGTATCATATGATAGATTAAAAAAATTTTCCCCCAAATCCCTTCACTTAAAATTTAAATACTTAATAATAATTTAATAACAATTATATTTTCAATTTAATCATTATTTTAATTTTTTCTTGACTTAATATTAAAATATTTAGTGTAATATCTTTAGAATGTGATCAAAATGATGAAGTTAATAGAAGATAATGGATACTAGAATCATATCAATTGACTCCTCCATATACCCTCAATTATGTAAATACATTACAAGGAAAAGTTGTTGTAACCGACAACTTAAATATATGTAGGCAAATGCATTAATTTTCGACGACATAATGACCGTATATCAACATAATTATTTGCGACGACATAACTATAGGATAGTTATCAATTAGCTACACTATGAATTTTCCGACAACATTTTTGTTATTGCTGACAGTATATAGAATTAGTTATAAATAAATATTAACTGACAGACACAATTCGTTAGTTATCGCGGAACCCGTTATTTGATGGGGTGTAAATCGACGATTTATTTTAATAGGCGATGACAAAGACAGTCCGTAACTTTCAAGTCATTTATAAGCCGTCGGTAAATGCCCTAATTAAACATTCCCCACTAGAATTCCTCATTTCCTTCTCTTCTTTCCTGTCGTCTCTTTATCTTCCCTCCCTCCCCGAAACCCTTGGTAACACCTAGCCCTCTCTCGATTTCGTTCAAGACCAACACCTTTGTGACCGAACCCTCGTCATACAGTCACTATTGGAGCTTGCTGAGCTATAAGAAGGATTTAGCGCTAATTAAATTTAGTAATTTCTCCTCGTTGATGGATTTTATAAATGAAGGATTAAGGCTTAAAGCAGTGAATTATGGTTTTATCAAGTTAGAGGCTTTATTTTGACCAAAATTTAGCTTAAATTGAAATGTAAAGGATTCTTAGGGCTACATTAAGGATTTATCATTAGTAGGACATCGTAAATCCAAATTTATTAAATCCACCTCATTGTCGGATATACTAAATTCAAATTTAACATGAATCAAAAACAAAAATTCAGACCTTAAATCTGAATTTGCATAAATCCATTTGATTTACACGTCTTTTTTTGCCATTTGGCAAGATTTAATATATCGGCTACTAAACAACCCCTTACTCTCGACTCATCCCGAATTTATTAAATCCACATTCAGAGGATTTAGTAAACCCCAGATTTATCAGGAATCAACATCATTCTTAGATTTACGAAAAAGATCAAGATATACTGATGTATGTTTTTTTTTTATTTGGCAAGATTTAGCTTAAATCTTGCATAAATTATGCTTAAAACCGACTCCGAAGCAACTCCTAAGTGTTAGATTTAGGTGTTGTTTGGTTGCAAGTAGGATTTAGCTTGAATAGGATTTAATAAACCAGTCTACAAATCCAGATTTATCAAATCCTGAGATCGTTATATCCTGAAAACTATTTGGTATGTTAGTAGATATTTTTTGGTGGGACGTAATGTAGGGCTGTGAATTTTGCTTGAACAATGATAATCACTAAAAAATTGATTCAAAATTTGACTCGTACATGAAACTCATATTGAAATAAACATGCCGAGCTACGAGCTGAAATTTTACAAGAATTTTTTTGGAGCCTACATCAGTTCGACTTAAAGTCTGATAGTTTAATATCTTCGTAATGTTAGTCCGTCAAAGATTATTAATTAGTCGAATATTGATTCAAAATCCATTAAGACGCCTCCCTCTAATATTGTATGTTATTGTAGCTACACCAATCCTCTCATGAATACATTTGTTTCATATTTTCTCTTCAAGTAAAAAATCAATCATAAATGTAAGCATTCTTGTCTCTACAACTTTTAACTAGATTGCTTTAACACCTTTAAACATACTCTGTGAAAGAAATATTTCATATGACGTAAGAGGGTTCACTTCACCATCCAATGAGAAATTTGATTTTTATTGCCAAAATAAAAATTCACTTTGAATATTATGTTCTCTAATGTGATGAACATAATATTCAAAGTGAATTTTCATTTTTGCAATGAAATTTAGATTTATCATTGGATGATATGTGAACACTCTTACAAAATGTGAAGTATTTCCTTCACATAATATCTTTAGATGTTTCCAAGTAATCTAGTAAGAGTTGCTGAGATGAAAATATTTAGGTGGATCAGTGGATTTACACTTGTAGAGAAAATGTGAAAGAAATATATTCGTTAAAGGGTTGGTATAGCTATAATGGCAGACAAGATTAGAGGCAAAATTTGAATCAGTGTTTGCCAATTATCGATCTTCAACAGCCTTAATAGCCTCAATAGGCTGTTAACATTTTGATTTCAAGCTTAACTGTGCTCAACTCGATATAAATTTGATACAAATAGTTTGGCTTGTAGCTTGGGTTGTTTATTTTGATTCGCTATTTATCCGAGCCAACATTAAAATCAATTAATTTTCAAGCGATTGTTGTTGTTTGAGCAATCTAAAATGTTCAATCCTTTTACAATGTATTGATTATTGTCAGGTTTGATCACCTCTTGATAAAACTCTGCCATTAGATTTACTATCAAAACTAAATATATTATATTCAGTTAAATACACTTTATCTAGATAGAAAAGGAATGAACGAGGAGTTCTTGAACGAGGTTGAGGCCTTTGTGGCAGCTGCATCTTAATTACTGGTTTACCAATTTAAGAGTAGGTTCCAGTGTCCATGCTCGAAACATAGAAATCGAGCACTCCTAATGCCTGACAAAAAGAGATGTGATTTATACCTTTGGAGATTTCAAACTGATCACTGGATTAGAACTTCACATGGGGAGGGCGATCCTACAACATTCAGCTCTGCTCCTTCCACGAGTTATGATATTTGATGGAACAAACATCATTATGTAAGACAAGTGCATTAGGAGGAGACACCAAATCTCGAGGCTCAAACATTTCTTGATTTATTGAATGCTGCTCAAAGATTATTGTGAAAAGGTTGCACGCCTCATTTTGAGTTATCTAGAGCTCTTAAAATGCAGAAAATTAAAACAAATTATAACATGCCACAAGATTGCTTCAATCAATTTGCAGTATTGCTGAAAGAGACAAATCCACCTAAACATTTAGTCCCTAGAGATTTATACAGGACAAAAAAGTTGGTCTCTAAGTTAGGGCTTAAAGTAGAGAAGATTGATTGTGATGTAAATGAATTTATGCTATACTAAAAGACTAGTGCAATAAAGACTCAATGAAGATTTTGTAATTTCCTAGACTCAAACCTCAGAGTAGAAAAATTGAGAGACAAGAGGAAGTTCCATTCAAGTAGCTACTTTATCTATCGCTTATTCTACATCTATAGAGGCTATACAGTTCTATGCATACTACTCCACATATGACGTGACATCCTAGCAGATCAGAACAAAATAACTAAATGAATCATATGAAGAATAAGAAGATGTGTAAACATTTAGATCGCTCAAATCCTGAGTTTGCTACGGAGGCACGTAATGTTCGGCTTTGCTTATGCTCTGATGACTTCACACCCTACAGTCAGACCACATCACCTTCTCTTGTTGGTTGGTGATTATTACGCCATACAATCTACCACCTAAGATGTGCATGAAACCCCTTTCTTCTTGATGACACTAATTATACCCGATCCCAATAGCCCTAAAGGGACGATAGATGTATATTTTTAGCCGTTGATAAATGAGCTACAAATTCTTTGGGAAAGATGTATCATGACGTACGACGACTTCATGAAACACAATTTTCTGATGAACACAACATTAATGTGGCAATAAGTGGTTTTTCTAAATATGCAATGTTATCTAGATGGAGCATTGTGGGAAAGTTAAGATGTTCATATCGCATGAATTCATCTAAGGCATTTACACTTTAGCATGACAAAATAATTCATGATTTAACTATCATCGTATGTTTCTCGATGCTAAACATCTTTTTAGGAGGAATATAAATACATTCAAAAAGAACAAAATTGAGAAATTATCACCACCTTTAAGAATATCTGAAGAAGATATACCACAGATGGTTAGTGACATTTCAAAGATTATTATATGCATTGACTTTTCTTTGCATCATCCACCATGTTTTATTGTCACTCATAATTGGACAAAGAAGTCAATTTTTTTGGATCTGCCCTATTTGAAGAATAACTTGATCATGCACAATTTGGATGTCATGGACATAGAAAAAAATTACTTTGATAACTTCTTCAACACTGTGATGGATGTTAACGGAAAAAGTAAGGATAATGTGAATGCCAGACTTGATTTGAAAAAGATATGAAAAAGGCATGAGTTAGAGATCCAAGAAACTACTGTCGACAATCTCATTGAGCATAAAGTAGATTATTCTATTAATTTATCCCAATGAAGAACAATTTATGAGTGAGTCCAATCACTAAAATTCTCGAGTTAGTATGCTTCAAATTTGAGCTATTGTATTGATGTAGGTGCAAGAAAAAGTATTTGAAATGAAAAGTCACAACTGCCATATTTTTTTGACAAAATTTGATCCCAATCGCACAGAACTGTTTATTGAGCGAATTCCTTACTCCATTGATTGAAATAAATGTTTTCTTTAGGAAATTATGTGCAACTCATTTGAAACTTGACGGTGTACGTCTACTAGAAGCAAACATTCTTTTAACATTTTGCAAGCTCAAGAGAATATTTTTGCTTAGTTTTTTCGACTTGACAAAGCATCTGCTTGTACATTTATCCCATAAGGCATTAACTGGAGGTCGAGTAAAGTATCGCTGGATGTATCCATTTGAGAGGTAATTTCTTTTTCACTTGGTAGTTAATCACTCATTTATTAAGAATATTGTCAATTTGTGCTAAGCAACATTTGTTTTTTAGATTATTTAATAAAATGAAGAGAACTTAAAGAATATGGCTTGACTGGAAGGATTGATATGTGAATCATGTTTACTACATTAGAAAATGACATTTTGCTCCTATTATTTCGAGGAACAAGAATCTACAAATGAATCATTGGGTTTGGTGTCACCATATAGAAAATGACATTTAGCTCCTATTATTTCGAGGAACAAAAATCTACAAATGAATCATTGGGTTTGGTGTCACCATGGGCCCTTTTGGACCCTTTCTATTTTTAGCTGTTATTGAAGCTTCGCTGAGGTGCACATTACTTTATCTTAATGATCATGAACTTCAAGCAACAATACTTTATGCTCTTCTCAATTGCGATAAAGTTTAACTTTTTATTGAGTAATACATTTTTTGTTAGAGTTGTTCACTCAGTTATCTAGAAAATGTCATGATGAACTATTTCAATGATATTTCAATGTATGAACAGTTTATCCATGGATTTATTAAATTTAGTTGAAGACGATAACCTCAACAAGGAGATCACATATTAATAGATTCATGATTGAAGAAATAGAGTAACCGAACAAGGGCTGATAGATTTTTCTTGGGGACCTATGCACATCATGAAAATCTGGCAAATTTATGATGTAAATAGGTATGAGTTTCATATAAAATCTTGGTCCAAAGGAAAAAAGTCTTGTAAATTCAGCGTTTGTGTTAAAGCAAATGCTAAATTCAATGACGAGATAGACTGTTATGGGATTCTCAAAGAAGTTGTTATGCTATGTTATCCTGGCTCTATTAGAGGAAGTGTACTCATATTCATTTGTGTTTGGTTTGGTCCTATTCCTAATCATGGAACAATGTTAAAACAACCATGTTATATCGCATAGTTGAAAGTGAATAGAAGACATGTTAAATATGATCCTTTCATTCTAGCATGACATGCGAGTCAATTTTACTATCTTTGATATCCCTATAGAGCAAAAGATAACGTTGACTGGGCTGTTGTCATATCGAGTAAACCAGGAACCACCATTGATATTCAAAATAATATTGAACATGCTCATCAAGAAATTGAAATGTTAGATTTATATTTTTTTACAATGTTATCAATGAAAAGCTCAATCTAGATGATGTTATTGACAAAATACAAAGAAATTAATCTCGATGATGAGTACAACTCTGATGCTGCATTTGAAGAAGAGATTCATACCACATCTTGCAGTCACTCTTTGAACAATGCTAAGTAAGATGGGTAAGTTACTTTAAATATTTAAAACTCTAATCTCATAAGTCTGTAGATTGTACTTTACAATTTCCCATTTGATAATTTTGTACTTATCTATTTCATTTTCATTTGACCAGCTTGTGGGTTCAACTGCACAGTTTCATTTTTTAGTTTATTACATACTTTTGTGTTTTCAAATTTGGTAGTTGTATCTTGCACTTTACAACTTTGTCCACTTATCTACTGCACAATGTTGTGTTTTATGTTTACTACGTACAATTTTGCTTTTAGTTTATTGCATTGTATTTTGTTATGTGCACTAATTAATTAAATTTATTTATTTTTTTGTTGTATATGCGGATTGGAGGCAGGGACGGTCTATCTCCTCGCCGTGGGAGGGGGGGCTTGGATCACAATGTTATCTGATCAAGAAACACGTCAAGAGAGGCCACCCGAATTATACACCCACACCCGCCCAACCATTATTCACACCCCCAATATAATACCCACCCCACCCCAATCCCTGCCCCCAATCCTACCTCCACCATGACTACAACAAGGTTGAGTTCGACATGGACCCATATTGCCTCTACTTAGTAGGAATCCACAGGCAGCCGCTACCACATTGAGTCTATCAGCAACGTGTTAGTTTTTTTAAGATATTGGCAATACTTAAATGAATATAAGACTTAGTGCATTTGTCCTAGAAGGAAATTTCGATGGCCACTCGAGATATTTGGTTTTAGGAGTTTGAGGTATGTATCATTCATAGTATCTTAAGTTGTTTTTATTCATTTATCAAACTAACATAATCCTTGTAATTTTGCAGAAATAATTCTTTCGGTGCCCTGAGCATGAGGCAAACATTCTGCGTAACTTCGAGCGTAAGGGAAGCAATCGCTTACGGAACATGTTCAATGATATTCAGAAATCATGGAAGCGTCCTTTATGGCTCAGAGAGGATTTTCTTGCCATGTTGCTTGAGGCCTAAAATTCCCCAAAGTACCAAGAGAAGAGGGACTATGAGAAGTAGAATAGGCGGTCGGACTATGGAGGTGTGGAGTCCTCCAAGCACACTAGCATGACGCTCCCACACCTAGAATACAAATGGAGGCTGCTAAGATTTTATTTTTTCTTTAAATTTTACTATAGATCAAATATATATTCTAACTATTTCATAACATGGAGATACTCTGAAATTGGGATGGGAGCCCTCAACCGCCAATATACTTGAGTGCACCCACAAGAGGTAGTTTGACCACTCTTGGATCAACGACATATCTTGTGCAACCCAGGTAATTCTCGAGCTAAGCTAGTTTGATCTTAATGCATGCTAGCTCTAACTTTATGTAACTACTTTTTTTTAGGAGAGATTCTAACAACAGAAGGAGAATTGATCTCAGACGTCAGGTGGTATTATGATCCGAGATCGTGATCCTTCTGAGTGTTACCTGTGGAGGGAGTCAACTGGAGAGAAGAAGAAGAGTTGACTCTATGAGCTCGGGTCACAGGCATTCGCCTACAATGCTCACTCCTCTACCAGTGCATCTGCAGCTTCTTCTACCACACAGGAGGAGATCTCCAAACGTGTTGCCGCATTCGTTGTTGAGATGGAGACTCGCTTCACTCAGATGTGGTCGAAGCTAGTGGTAAACATGGAGGCCAAGTTGAAATCCGAGTTAGATGCATTTTGGCAGTGGACGAGATAGCGTGGCAAGAAACCAGTGAAGGAGGAGGTAGAGTTGGTAGAGGAGGAAGAGGAGGACGATGTGTATGAGGATGAGGATTAGCAGGGATATTTTTTATTTTAGTTTTTTGTATATGATTATATTAAACATTTGAGCATATATTTTTTGGGGTGGTTTTCTAATTTACAAAAAAAAACAACAATAAATCGTTGTCAGTTATGCTAAATATATTTTTTTTGGGTGATTTTCTAATTTACAAAAAAAAAAAAACAACAATAAATCGTTGTCAGTTATGCTTCGGTAATTTAATGCCATAAGAATTGCCGTCGGTTTAAAAATTACTAAAAAGTGTTTTAGCTACGACTCTTAAACAGTCGCTTTGCTTTCGGAAATATAACAACCAACGAGACTTCTGCTGATCACCGACGAATTTTGGTCGTCGGAAATAGCCATCATTCCTGGAGTGATAGATTTGGTAATCACTTTCTCCCTCATTGTTAATTTCAAATTGGTTAGAATTTTTTTTGAAAATAAATCATACATATTACATTTCATATATATTGTTTTAACAAAACCACAGACGTGCTGAATCTAATGTCTTATAGTGAACATATTTTAAGTTTAGAAGAAAGTAAACAATAGTGATAAATGTCCATCATAACCAAGCCATACAAAAGGTCGTAAAAAAGACAACTATTGTACTTATAAAACATAGGTAAAAAGCATGCATACAAATATTAAAGTTTAGGTTTTAGACATGTAAATACCTAGAAATTCAGAGGTATATAGGTAAATCATCTCGTTAGTAAATTGCAGAACATGGCAAGTTTGGCTTATGGGCAGAATTAAGAATTTGAGTGTGCCACATGCATGTGATTTATATGAATATACAAAAGCATATTTTATAGTGTTAACACAAATGGCTGCTTTAAATATTAAACTTGCAATAGTTTGATATTTAAATAGGGTAGTAATTTCTGTGCTTCGAGTTAATTTTACTTTCGGAGGATTTACATACATACAAATCAATGCTTATGAGTTGAATCCAAAATGTCCTATGAATCATGCCTAAGGAACAAAGGAAATAGAAGAAAGAGTAGAGTGTGCAATGACATAGGTTTTTTAGGAACAGATCCAATAGTCTCCTCTTGAAGAAATGATTCCCTATTTATAGATTATAGAGAGTATCTAGGGAGTTACATATGTCATTGTTTAAATAAGAATATTAACAAGTGATTAATGTAGGATTTCACTATTGCATATTTGTAACTGACTCTGGGATCCTAGAATATTCATAATTGTCGTTGGCACAGTTTCATATTTGTAAACATTTGAAGCAGGGTTCTAATGATCTGCGATGTTAGCATGTTGTTTTCCGATAATTGTTTGATTGACTGAATGTCCTACGGTCGGCTGGATGGTCTTCGGGTGGCCTCATTGAGGGAACCCTTTGTAGAGACCTTCTTATCATTGGGATAAACTTAGACTACCAAACAAAGGGTGAGCCACGGTAATCTGGTGAGCAGTTTTCCTTCATACAAGAGGCCTTCATAGAGGGTTAAAAAAGGTTTTCTAGGGAGCGACCATCGATTTTCTCTATGAGGGATCCCAAAATCATTTCAGGGAGTTTATTGCACATGACTGTCCCTTAGATCAAATGCATAGTGTTTTTTCGTTTGGATATACTTTCCTTCGGCTGGCCCATGATCTGAATGAATGAAATGATGCTTCACACTTGTCATTCGACTATTCCGATGTAGTCCTTCAAGATCTTCCATGTGTGATCCATTGAATTTTCTCAAAATTTGTGTGGTAATAATTTTGATGAACATATTTAGTTTCTCGATTCTTTAATTTCTTTGAAAATGACAATTTTAAGGAGAATAAGAAAATTAAATAAAAAATTTATTTATTGCATTATAAGTAATTCCAATAACTGAACTCTATTGATTTCTATGCTGATGTTCCCTATAACTTTCCTACCATCATTTTTGAATTTTTTCTCTTTAGTTAGTGATCCCGACATTCTATATATATAGATGTAAAATACGATGTATGCGATTATATGATTAATTTCCTTAATAATTATTCTTGATTTGTAACAAAGCCAAAAAGTTGATCTGAAACAAAAGTTAGGTAAATCTTTCACTATGAAACAAATAAGGATGCAGTTATAATATTTTAATATGGGATACTACGCAATTATACGTATCGTTATCAAGTAATATAAAACTTTCTGATTAAGTCTCGAATATTGAACCCACAGGGAGAATTAGATTAGATAACAAAATTTACTTAGAAATATATTATTACTTAAGCTTAAGATGCTAAAATAGAAATGAAAGTTTGATTCTTTTTTGTAATTTTTGATAATTGAAACTAAAGTTAGCAAATAATTAACCTAACTAAAATACTTGCAAGATGAAGGTAATATAAACAAAATATTTTTTTCATGATTATGAATCAGTGATAAATATGGAAATTCTGTTGTGAAAATATGATAAATGTGTTGTGTCAAATAAGAGCAATAATATTATTTACCCTTTCTAGAGATGCTATAAAGAATATTAGTTAATCTATAGTTTGAATAGTCTTGAAGACCAACTAGGCATGAAAGATATTAGCTCTCGCTCTAGAGTTACATCTTCTCCCTCCACTTGGGGGCTAACATCTCATGTTAAAACCTAAAACTATAAATCAATTTGAGGGCTTTAGCCTCTCACTCTAAAGTCCTCTAATTCTACATCATTTAAAAGTCTATTTCCCTATTTATTTACACTCAACCCATAAACTATATTTTCTTTCATGAAATCAATATGTGATTCTAACTATTTGTTGACTTAGACAATACCATCTCAGATCTTACATGTTATCACAACAGATATTAACATCTTAATTGGCCAATATTAACATCTTAATTGGCATCTTAATTGGCCAAATGAAGAAGTAAATGAAGTGCAAGGTTTCAAATCATCACAACTTCGTCCAACATTGAAGCCCAATACTTCACGCAACTTCCTTTAAATATTTAATCACTTATCATTTTAAGGAAAAAAAAAGAAAACTACTTAGAATCCATGGAGAAAACACAACCCCATAGAGAAAACACAACCACACATGAGTTTAAAAGTAGAAATCATGTACATAAACACTTATCTCAATTACCCTCCACAAAATGTCATGAAGTTCCTTTGAATTCTCTTCTTTCACTCATAATACAAACTAAAACTCAAAATAAAAAGAAAAGGTGACCGACGGCGGCGGAGGCGGTTTACTTAGATGGATGAATGTTGTAAAGTTTGATGGGTGGCTGACCTCTTCTCCTGAAAAATCTAAGTCTTTTCTTATAAAAATTCAAAGGGTTGCCTTAGCGTCTCTTCAGAAATGTGTCTTCATTCAATAAATCCTTTAGAAGTTGCCTCCTCAAAAGCCAATTGAATGAATTTTCGTGTCCATGGGCTATTTCCCACGTTTTTATCAAGGGTTATTTCAAACACCTCTTCAAAAATCCGATCAAATTAAATATATCATCAAGTAACTACTTCTTACGCTTAAGGGCGGGGTACCTGGCACTTTGGCGCGGAGCCTCTGAAGCTTAGGCGCCCTAGTTCGTTTTTGCACATTTCTTCATTTTTGCTCCAAATTTGACCATTTTTCACTCTTTTTAGCATTTTTCATCCATTTAATTGTCTAAAAAAAAACACATAAATATCATTCATTAAAGCACAATATCTCAAAAATAGGTATAAAAATATGTATAAAAAAAGTATATGAAAATCCCCCAAACTTAAGATGTTACTTGTCCTCAAGTGATCTTTCACTATTTAAAAACCAACATAAGTAAATAATGTATATGAGTTTCTTTAGAAGTTACCAAAATTTTAATGTAAAAACATAGTAGCCCAAAATGTAAAAATATAGTAGCCCAATTTAGAAAAAAATATTAATAAATGAGACCAACTTAAAGTTTAGAAATTTTTAATGTTAAGAAATATTGTAGTTTTTCCAAATATAGAGTTTAGGCATTTTATCATCTCCACTTAAAAATTTTTATTAAGCATAATTTTACTAACTATATTATATTCTTAAGCTTAAGAGTTTCTCAAGTCTTATACTTTAAAAAGATCAGATGCCAAACCAATTTTTGATTTGACACTAATCCTCAAGCTTCTCCTCCCTTTTTTAAGTTTTTCTTTTCTTTTCTTTTCTTTTTCTTTTTCTTTTTCTTTTTCTTTCTTTTTCTTTTTCTTTTTCTTCTTTCTTTTTCTCAAGCAAGGATTACTATATCTGGATAGGCCTTTAATGATTTTGAATTCCACTTCCCTTTCCCAAAGCAAAGAGTTGATATCTTCTATTATATAATAAAACTTTTTGTCCAGGTTCAAACTTCTTCTTAATAATCTTCCAATCATTCCATATTTTCATTTTCTCTTTATAGATTTGTTCATTATCATATGATTCGTTTCTAATATTCTCAAGTTTATTGAGTTGCAATAATCTTTTCTCACCAACCTCTTTTAGATTAAAATTAAATTTCTTAATAGCCCAAAATGTTGTATACTCTAATTCTACTGGTAAGTGGCATATTTTTCCAAAAGTAAGTTTGTATGGGGACATTTCTATAGGGGTCTTATAAGCAGTTATGTATGCACATAATGCAGCATCTAATCTAGCAGACCAATCCAATTTATGGGTATTTACAGCTTTTTCTAAAATTCATTTTATTTCACGATTTGATATTTCTGCTGGATCGCTAGTTTGAAGTTGATAAGCAGTAGAGAATCTATGCATAATATCATATTTTTTAATTAATTTTTTGATTTTCTTATTTCTAAAATGGGTTCCTCAATCTGTAATAATTACTCTTTGTATTTCATATCTTGTAAAATTATTTTTATTTAAAAATTTAGGAACACTCCGAGCATGACATTTAGGTACAACAACAGCTTCAATCCATTTTAACATAAAATCAACAACAAGTAACATATATAAGTTTCCAAATGAAGACAAATGGTCCCATAAAATATAACCCCCACATATCAAAAATTTCAACTTCCAATGTGTAATTTAGAGGCATTTCATTTCTCCTAAAAATATTTCTTACTCGCTGACATTCATCGCTTGTTTTAACATATTCATAAACATCTCTAAAAAAAGTAGGCCAATAAAATCCAGTTTGCAAAATTTTATAAGCAGTTCTATAGCAGTTCTATTTATTCCAATTTATTCCAAAATGTCCTCTAAATTCAGAATCATGACATCTTTCAATTATTTGTCGAGTTTCTTCGTAAGGCACACACCTTCTAATAATTAGGTCTTTACATTGTTTATATAAATATGAGTCTTCCCAAAAGTAGAATTTTGAATTATATATAAATTTCATTATTTGTTGATTTTTAATATCCTGTGGTAGAATATCACTTACAATGTAATTTACTATATCGGCATACCACGATGTATTTATTTCATCAATACTATATAATTGCTCATCAGGGAAATTTTCTAAAATTTCATTTGCAAAATTAGTTAATATTTCTTTTTCTAGTCTAGACAAATGATCAGCTATTTGATTATCATTTTTCTTTCTATCAACTATAGTAAAATTGAACTCTTGCAATAGATGTATCCATCTAATTAATCTTGGTTTAACATCCTTATTTTGCATCAAGTATTTAAAAGTAGAATGATCTGTGTGCACTATACATTTAGTTCCAATCAAGTAAGGTCTAAATTTATCAAAGGCATAAATAATAGCTAATAACTCTTTTTCAGTAATAGTGTAGTTAATCTGAGCATCATTCATAGTTTTACTAGCATAATATATTACATTAAAAACTTTGTTGTGTTTTTGTTCTAAAACAGCTCAAATAGCATAATCACTAGCATCACACATTATTTCAAAAGGTTTCTCCCAATTATGTGAAACTATTATAGGTGCAGTGATTAATTTTTCTAATAATAACTCAAAGACATTTAAAAAGTTTTCAGTAAATTCAAATTTCTTATCCTTATTTAGAAGTTCTAAAAATTGGCATAATGGCTTAATTATTTTTTATTTTTTTATGTAGCGTCTGTTGAAACCAGCATGTCCTAGAAAACTTATTACCCCTATGACCGTAGTCGGTGGTGGTAATTTTTTAATAATTTGAATTTTTGCAAGATCTACTTTCATGTCATTTACAGAAATTTTATGCCCAAGTACAATTTCTCCTGCAACAAAAAATTGACATTTTTCTCAATTTAGTACTAGGTTGATTATTTCACATAATTCCAGAAATTTTTTTAATTATTTAAACATAATTCAAATGCAGTCCCGAACATAGAGAAATCATCCATAAATACTTCCAATCCATATACAGCCAAATTACTAACTGTTAACATCATGTATCTTTGAAATGTTGTAGGTGCATTACATAGTCCAAAATACATTCTACGAAAAACAAATGTTCCATAAGGGCTTGTAAATATTATTTTATCTTGATCCTCATGAGCAATTGGAATTTCATGAGAACCGAAATATCCATCTAAAAAGCAGTAATATTTGTTTCCAGCCAATCTATCCAACATTTGGTCTAGAAAGGGTAAAGGAAATTGATCTTTCGTGGTGACCATGTTTAATTTTCTATAATCTATACAAACTCGCCAACCAGTAGCTTATCTTATTGAAATTAATTCATTTTTCTCATTTACTTCAACGATCACTCCTTTCTTTGGAACACAGTGAATTCGATTTACCCAAGCACTGTCTAATATAGGATATATAATTCCAGCATCTAACCATTTTAAAATTTTTTTTACCGACTTTTTTCATTATTGGGTTTAATCTCTTTTAAGGATCAGCTTTAGGTTTGTATTGTTCATCTAATTGAATTCAATGCATACAAATTGAAGGACTAATTCCTTTAATATCTGCTAACGTTCATCGAAAAGCCTTTTTATGTCTTTTTAACATTTCTATTAATTGTTATTCTTGAATTTTTGTTAACTCAGAAGATACAATAACAAACAATGTAGATGAATCTCCTAAAAACACATATTTTAAATGCGTAGGTAATACTTTCAGTTCAAGTTTAGGTGGTTCAATATTTGAAGGAATAAAATTTTTATTATCATTTTCCAACAAATCTAAAGTTTCAAATTTGTTCTGAATATAATCTAAATTTTCTTCTTTTATTTCATCCTCATTCTCAATAAATTTTTCTTGCTTTAATTTTTCATCAAACTTTTTCTTAAATTGCTCATTACTTAGATAATCAGTAACTTCCATCCTAAAACATTCATTGTCTTTTTCTATTGCAGGATATTTCATAACATTTGTAATATTAAATGTTACATCTTGATCATTAACTCTCATTATTAATTCTCCTTTTTGCACATCTATCACAGCTCTCCCTGTTGCAAGAAATTGTCTCCCCAAAATAATAAGAATTTCTTTATCTTCCTTCATATCTAATACTATAAAGTCTACAGGAAAAATAAATTTATCCATTTTTACTAATAAATCTTCTATAACTCCTTTAGGATAAGTGATTGATCGATCAGCTAACTGAAGAGTTACAATAGTAGGGGAAATCTCTCCTAAATTTAAATGTTTAAAAATCGTAGAGGCATAAGATTGATACTTGCTCCTAAATCACATAAGACTTTTCCATAAAACTTTTCACAAACTGCACAAGGTATATTAAAACTATAAAGATCTTTTAATTTTTCAGGAAGTTTTTCTGAATAATAGTGCTACACTCTTCACTAAGTGCAACAGTCTCATGACCTGCAAACTTTCTTTTCTTATTTAGTATATCTTTCAGAAATTTCACATAACTTGACATTTGTTCTAAAGCCTCAATGAAAGGAATGTTTATCGTTAATTTTTTAAGGATTTCCAAAAATGTTGTAAATTATTTGTCTTTATTCTTCTGCTTTAGTCATTGAGGAAACAGAGGTAAAGGTTTTTCTAGAGGAACTTGGGTTTGTTCATTGTCATTATGTTCATTTTACATCTTTTCCTTCTCCTCATCAACTTCAGTTTCTCTTTGGATTCTTGTTTCAACTTCTTTTCCACTTCGTAATTGAATAACTTTAATTTGCTCCTTATTTTGATCTTTGGGATTAACTTCAACAGTACTCGAAAGATTTCCTGAAGGTCTGTTACTAAGTACAGTAGCAATATGTCATAATTGATTTTCAATATTTCTAATAGCAGCCCCTTGATTTTGTATTTGATTTCCCATATTCAACATTACCTCTTCCATCGTTAACCTCTTTTCCTTAACTTGTGGGTTAGGGTTAAAATTAAATTCAAGAGAATAATAAGGTTGATATTTAGGATTTCCTTAATTATTTAAATTTCTTGAGGGGTTCATTGAATTTTTATAATAATTCCAACTAAAATTAGGGTGATTTTTTCATCCAGGGTTGAAATAGTTAGAATAGGGATTATTATTTCAATTATTAATAACACTCCAATTTGATCAATCTTTTTTGATATAGCAGCAATTTAAGATGCTAAAATAGACATTGCATCAGATTCATGAATATTAGCTACTCTCTTAGAATTTACCTGTTCAATGGGCCATTGAAAATTGTTAGTAGTCATTTCTTCTATTAAAGAGTATGCTTCACCAAAAGGTTTTGACATTAAAGATCCACCTGCAACAGCATCTATAATAGATCTAAGTGATCCTACTAATCCATTGTAAGAAGTTTGAATTATTAACCAATATGGTAAAGCATGGTGTGGACATTTTCTAAGGAGATCCTTAAATCTTTCCCAGGCTTCATATATCGATTCCCCTTCAAACTGACAAAAAGATGTAATATTGTTTCTAAGCTGAGCGGTTTTTTAGGGTGGAAAATATTTAGCCAAGAATTTTTGTGATAGTTCTATCCCCCAAGTTTTGATAGATCCAGGTGCTAATGAATTTAACCAAGCTTTAACTTTATCCCTTAATGAAAAAGGAAAAAGTCTAAGTTTAACAACATCATTAGATACTCCGTCATATTTAAAAGTAGCACAAATAAAACTAGCAAGATGTAAGTTAGGATCTTTAGTAGGTGTTCCTCTAAACTGATTATTTTGTATCATTTGGATAATAACAGGCTTAAGCTTAAATGAATTAGCAGCAACATCAGGATTTTGCATAGTTAAGTGAAGTTCATCTGTTGTCGGATTAGCATAATTTTTTAAAAGTCTTTGTCGATTTTCATTTATTTGATTATCTAAGTTATTCGTCATGTTGTTCAAAATATTAATTTCTTTTTGTTGTTTTCGAATCTTTCTAATAATACGTTCTAATTCTGAATTGTAGTGTATTAAACCTTCAGATCTAATATTTCACATAAACAAATATAATAAGCAAAGCAAAATTTCTTAAATATATAGTTATATATTTTTTGGATTTTTAATTTAATTTACCATTATCTTCCCCGACAACGGCGCCAAAAACTTGATCCCGATTGAATATAGATGTGTAAAATTTATAAAGTTGACTCCGGTTTACAATGGTGCCAAAATCTTAATGTGGTATTTTATTAATAATAACTTTAAGCACTTAAGATTGAGTTTCTACACAAGTATACGTATCGTTATTAAATAATATAAGATTTTATGTTTAAGTCCCAATTATCGATCCCACCAATTATCGATCCCACGAGGAATGTTTAAATTTGAAATAATAAATTAACTAGAAAATTCCAAAAAATCAAACCAAATTACTGTCACTAATTTTGAATGTGTAAGATACTAACAAAACTAAATTATTAACTACTAGCACAACTTAAATGCAGAGTTTAAAAGTAGTAACTACTAAACTATATTTATGTGAGGAAGTTTTCTTATATAAAAAAACATCTTCCCCACTATAATGAGCTTTTTGGTTAAATGAGATGAGATAAATGGTTTAAATTTATATTGTGCCAAATAGGAGCAATTTTAATTCTCTATCCTGATTCAGTGTTATAGAAAATCATTGGCTAATCTTAGGTTTAGTCCCTAAATTCGTGGCTAGGCTAGGAGGATAATGACTCCCACTTTTCTTCCCCTGAAAGCTAAGTCTCACTTTAGCTTTTAAACACTAAGATCGAATTGGGGATTTTTAGTCTGTCACCCTAAAAATATCTTCAATTCTACAACCAACAAAGTATATTTCTCTATTTATTTGCACTTAATTGCATGAACAAAACATTCCTTCATGGACTTATATAATTCTCACTCTATTATAGAACTCATACTCCATTTTCCGGATTATATGTTTCACAACATATTTTAACAATTCAATTGGTCAGATCAAAAAGTAAATTAAGAGCGGAATTGAAAAACCATCACAATTTATTTTAAATTTTAACATTAACACATCCAAATTATCTCTTCATTTCACCATATCTCAAAGTATGGAGAAATAAAAATGAAACTACTCATATTTCATGAGAAAAATACAACAAAACACAAATTTCATATATAAAAGAAAGTTCATACAACTATTATAAACAAACACCACTTATCTGAATCTCTTTGTAAAAGCAAATCCCTTGTAGCCTCTCTTAGGAAATATAGGAAGAAGAAATCTCTCACTTCTCTTCCTCTC
>NW_018165006.1:63880-65706 GCF_001263595.1 Phalaenopsis equestris | reverse complement strand
AAGAATGTGAAATGGGGGCGGCGGGGGGGGGGGGGCGTTCCCGATCAAATTTCGTCCCTAAATAGAGCCTAGGGTTGGTTCCATAATAGGTGTATCCAAAAGCTCTTCAAAAGCGTCCAAATTCATCAAATCTTCTAGAAATAGGGCCTGCACGAAATAGGGTCTGCACCGACATTGGCGCCAGGGCCATTTAGTTTAATCTGTCTTCTCTGTCAAACGGCGTCGTCGACGCTGAACAATTTTTCAAATTATCTATTTTGACTCCAAATTTCATCATTTTTGCTTCATTTTTACTCCAAATCCTAAAAAATAACAACCTGCAATAAAACATAAAAAACACCTTCCATTAAAGTGCAATATCACCAAAAATGAGTTTAAAATATAGTGCAATATCACCAAACAAAAATGAGTTTAAAATATGGGTTTAAAAATGCATATATTTTTAGTCTATCATGCAACTCATTCATTATTTGGATTATTTTATAAAGGTTAGTATATTGTAGTCATCAATCAATGGTACTTCAAGTTTCGACACAAGACTCAAGATTAAGAACATATGGTAATAGTGGTGTGGAAGTGGTAAAAACAAGTCAACATCTAAGTTTTGATCAATCAACATCCAATTAGCAGAATGAGGATTAGGAATTATATTGATATTATCATATGTAATTTCACCAGTAGAATGAGGGAAAGAACAATTCAGATAATCTTCAAATTCATTAGCTCGAGAGACCTTCAACACTTGAGCTCTCCATTTGAGATGATTTTCTATAGTAATCTGAAGGCAAATTACATTTTTATGTTGAAATAAAAAAATTCAATTGAGGAGGAATGGGTGAGTTACACCTTAGCGGCCATGAGTTATTTTCACAAATGAACAGAGAACTTGTGGAGCCTTCCATGAGAAATAGGATTGCAAGCATAAATTAAAGACCAAGGATGAATGAGGTAGAAGAAGACAAAGAATGGTTACTAGGAAAGGTGCTCTAATAGCAATTGAAGAGATAAAACAAGTAGTTGCTATTTGCTTTGGTAAGATAGAACTAAAGAGAAATGCAAATAGAAAGCCATATTTCATTTTCTTTCACTGCGATCCTTATAAACAAGTACTTATCACTGAATAAAGATTACTGAAATAAAGGATTTATTGAATGATTTAATGAATATTTTGCACAATATATATCCACAAAAAAGGATCAATAAGCCCACCATGCAACATCGGACAACAAGATCCATGGAATTTTGGTAAATATTAGCAGCCTAAAGAGAGAGCCAACAATATACATAATTTCTTAAGTGGAAATGTAGCATTCCATTTAATATATTCCAACATTTCCCAAAAGAAAAAGTAATATGATTTAATGCAATAGTATTGTTGAATATACCATGATTCACCAAAGTTCTTATCATTCAGTTGATGATATATTGGGGTATTCGATTTATCTATATTATCTCTTTTAGTGCTTGCAAATTATACTGCGTCCTCTAAGTTTACATGCTCGTAGGGGTGTAAACGAGCCGAAGATGAGCGAGCGACTCGTTTATATTTCGAGCTCAAAAAATTTGTTCGTGTTGGCTTGTTTGCTTAGCGAGCCTAACACGAGCTATTCACGAACAAATAATCATTTTGACAACCCTAATCACGTAGCCATAAGATGTTAAGAGTTAGGACAAGATTTAAAAATTATTATTTATATTAAAACATCATTTAAATCTAATTTAATAATTTTTATTTTATTTTCTTAATTAAAATTTTTAATTGATTATAAATCTTTGTGGCCTTGTAGTCAATTAATTTTTTTAAAAATACTGCTAATAAATAAATA
>NW_018165006.1:54140-61893 GCF_001263595.1 Phalaenopsis equestris | reverse complement strand
AAAAATAAATAAAGTCCCCTTGTGATTCTATATATATATATATATATAGACACACACACATATACATACACACCCATTTATATTAAAAAATTTACAAATGTATTTGCCCAACGCTCCTTAGACAAACTAAAAATCGTTAGAGTTCTGTAGATTTATGAATTTTGGGACTTGAGGGCTGAAATTTTGCCTTCAATTCAGCTTAGATCAAATTTATTAACTCAACTAGGAGGGTAGATTGAATTTACTATTTTGGAATTTCCATGAATCCTATTTGCAGCCAAATACCCCCAATACATGACTATAGAACAATAACTAAAACCTAAAGCACAAAATAGAAGAAACACGTAAAGAAAAAACCAAGGATTCAACAAAATGCAGAATGGGGAGGGAAAAAAGAAATTTACTCTTAAGAAATAGTGTGAGATGAGGAATCGTTGAAGTCGCATGCTCGTTGGTGGTAGACAACATTCACTAGTCCCCGAACGATCTTCAAAGAGGTGGGTTCACGAGGTAGCTAGGGTTTAACAAGAATGAATATAGGAAAGCACGAATGAGCCTGGTGGTTGCGGGTTAGGATTTTAAGGTCTAAGCACCATATTTGCATCGGATACTTCTCACGCTATCAATTGACAAAGATAAAGACAGACAATGTCGCCGCATCTTTTGAAGGAAAGTTTTTGCGCCAAATATTTGTGTCGGAGCTTGTCTGATGCAATTGTTTACTCCATTTTTCTATTATTCCTATTGGAATTTGATTGCGATCTATGCAAATATGCTCAAAATATTTTTGCTTCCATCATGTGACAAAGACACAACTATGTTTCACGGCTTCGTAGGCATCTTTTGATATACAATAATGAACTATAAAATTACAGAAATATCATTTTTTTTTAACATGAATATATGGATAGGCAACATTTGTAAAATCACATATAGATTAATTCATAATATAATTGCAATTCATTTCTAGCTCGTATTACTGTAATAATAGAAATAATAATAATAATAATAATATTGATTAATTGAATAGGCACAATGGATAAGCACCCCTTTGGTTATGATTTCAGAGTTGTGTTACTCCTAATTCGAGTCAACGTAGAGAATGAGCAAGAGACAATGGGAGAGATCGAGAAGAGAAATGGTAGTGCCTTAGTCAAGGAAGAAGAAGTCGCGGGAGAAATGTGCGACCACTATGCAGTATCGTGTCGTGTGAAGGAGAAGAATTTGCGATATTATGTCGAGACCAAAGGCTGATGAAGGAGTCGAAAACATCAAGGCTTACCTGGACCAAGCCACAATTAAGGAGGAGAAAGCTATGGTTTCTTATGTTGGTGCAGTGAGAAAGAGGAGGAGTTTAAATAGTGTTGTGCTTGTGTGTCCGTAGAGAAGGAGATGTGTTGCTCTCGCAAGAGGAAGAAGTATCTCACATGCGATTCAGGATTGAGCAGAGAGTCGAGCCCTAGCGTGCACTATTTTTAAAAGCATATGTGAATTATTATTTTTTTATGCATTAAATTATGTTTAATTAAATGAAAAATTAAAATAAATCATTTAAAATCAGTACTTCATTCATAAATTATATTTTGAAAGTCTAAAATGGTATAAGGAATGGCAAGAAAATAGCAAACTAATGAAAGTACATTTTAAATAATTTTAAATTCATATGAAATGAAAAGTAAAGATTTAAATTATGCAGGATTACCCCGCATGTGAGATGCGATGTACCCATGCACGTCAACAAAAATGGTACAAATGTGTCTTCGAGCGCAATTTGAGGGTATGTTCGTATACATTTTTAAGGGTGCCTTCAGAAAAATTTTCAGGATACTTTCGGGTAAGACATTAATAATGTTTTGACTTTTAAGAAGGTTAAAAATGATGAGTACATAAAGTGAAACAAGAAGCGATGAATTTAAAGTTTTAATGAAATAAATTTCATTTTCTTTTGGTCATTCATTCATAGCATAACATATAAATTTAATGCATATTAGATTATAACTACTCTCAAAGTCATACTTAATGGTTTCTTTCAGAAAAAAAAATGTTTTAAGCTGATAGGCACTAGTATGTTATATTTATATTTTCTTTTTGTATTATTTCTTTTGGGTAGATATATATGATTGTGTGAATTGAGATTTTACTTATAGATTTTCTGTTACTACCGAATGATTTAATTTTTTTCGTTAAACTTATGGAGTATTAGAGGTTTTTTTATATATATTGGAAGTTTTAAAACATGGATAGTTAGTTAGATGTTATTATCGTCCGACCGTAGTGCCCGTCTTAATTAATTTTAAGCATCGGGCCAAACTGTGACAAAAGTGGTATCAGAGCAATTAAGTTTGATCATGATCTAAAAGAGTCATTAGGATGATTACTTTAATTCGTAAGTAATATTGATAAAGAATTAAATTGTATCTAATTATAATATTTCTTAATTTATTTCAGAAATATGAAAAATCAGGGGGACGAAGCTAAAAGATGATATTGTTGAAATTGATGCACCCTCGAAGATTACTGTGGTACTAATGCATTTACTTAGATGATGAATACAGTAATGTCGTTGATTAAGAACTCTCAGAATCTGACCAATTCCAGTGGATGAGGACAGATGGATAAGTATTTGAAATTTTTTTAGGATATGAGAACACCACTCTTTTCTGGAGGAGGAGGTCCAATGAATTCTAAAAACTAGTTGTTGAGGATAGAGTAAATCTTAGATGGGATGTCTTGCTTTTTAGAGAGTATGGTTACACTTTCTACATTTGCATTAGAGAGAGGATGTGAGATATGGTGTCGTGAACAGTTGTAGGAGAAGCTTGGTGGTAGAGTCAGTCACTTGCTTCAGTGGAGTGAGTTCGTGAGCACCAATGGAGACTAGTTTTTATCACTATTCACTAGAAGGAAAATGCAGGACAAGTTTATCTGGTTGGTATAGGGTGATCGATCCATTATGTAGTATGAAGTTGAATCCATCATGCTCTCAACGTATGTGCCTCAGTGGATTCCTAATGAAGAGGAGAAGTGCCACAAGTTTTTGTTTGGGCTCAAAGATATGATTAAACAGCCATTGAATTCTCTTAGAATCAGTGATTATTTTCTATGGTGGAGAGCACTAAGAGGATTAAGCTGGACATGGGGCCTACTCAGAGGAAGTGGGATATTCAGAAAAGAATATATTCAGGAGAATCCAAGTATCCTCAGGGCCTCAAAGGCAGTCCTTCCAGTTAAGTAGTACAAGTGCTAAGAAGGCTAATTCCAACAGCGTTGAAACTCAATTTAAAGTGAAGAAATGTGACAAGTGTGGAAGGTCACACAGGGTGATCGTCTACTGGATCCAACACTTTCTTTTGATACAATAAATTGGGTCAGAGAGCCCAAGTAGATTTCAGAGGCAGTGTTGCACCACTTCAGAGGAGCTATGGTATACTTAGGGCAATTGAATCTTTAGATTCAGTGTCAAATGCAGGCCAAACTCAGCTGATTTTTCAACCTAGAGTATATGCTCTTTTGTAGTAGAAAGCTAGGGTCTCCCATGAAATCATCACAGGAAAATTTCACTTTTAACATTTGTTTTACTTTTAACATTTTCAATTCAGTGCACTTTAAGCATCATGGAATTTCTATCACATCATAAATAAAAAAAGTAAGAATTTAAATATTAATAAGCTAATCAAAATGTTTAATGTGATGATTTTAATGATAGGTATCATATATCTTCAGAGTTGACCTATAAGAGTATTATTTGATTCGGGATTGTCACACTCATTTATAGCTGATGGTCTGGCTCAAGGGATGCAATTGAATATCCTTTTGATGAATGCCATACTATCATTTAGAATGTCAAATTAAACTTTTATGGACGTTGATCAATTATGTGAGATGGAGCTTTTGATTGGTAAAATTAGTCTTCAATCATAACTTATTGTGTTGCTTTTGGTGGAATTCAATGTGATTTTAGGCATGGATTGGATGTCTAAATACTTTTGTCACTATTGATTGCAAAAGAAATGCTGTCAAAATAAATGTACCTAGGGAGGTAGAAGTTATATTTTCTTGTGATAGAGAACTGACATCTATGATAATGACTTGCATAAAAGCTTTTAAATTGTCGAATCATGGAAGTGAGGGTTTTTTTGTCAGGCGACAAATTCTTCTAAGGAATTACAATTTTTTGGGTGATATTTCAGTGGTTAGAGAATATTCATAAGTGTTCCTTGATGATTTACTAGGGCTACCAATAATGTGAGAGATTGATTTCAATATTGAGCTCTTGTCAGGTTCTAGCCTATATCCAAGGCGTAATGGCAATTAAGGAGCTTTAGGAACTAAAGAGCCAAGTGTAGAAGTTAGTAGATAAGGGTTTCATCAGATTTAGCACTTCACCTTGGGGAGCTCCAGTATTATTTTTTAAGAAGAAGGATGGAAGCTTTAAGATGTGTATTGTCTATAGGGAGCTGAATAAACTCACAGTTAAAAAAAAATATCCATTGTCGAGGATTCATGATTTATTTAATCAATTAGAAGGGGTATTCCTATTTTTAAAGATTGAGTTGAGGTCAGGCTATCACCAGCTGAGGATTAGAGAAGAAGACATAACAAAGTCCGCTTTCAACACCAAATATGGGCATTATGAATTGGTGTTGATGTCATTTGGACTGACAAATGCTCCAACAGTTTTCATGGACTTGATAAATAGGATCTTCAGACAGTTTCTGGATACTTTTGTGATCATCTATATAGATGATATTCGGGTGTATTCGAGGGATGAAGTCGGTCATACAGGTCATTTGCATGATGTGCTGTAGATTTTGAAGGAGAATAATTATGCCAAATTTTCTAAATGTGAATTTTGGCTTAAAAGTATGTCATTTCTTGAGCACCTTATTAATGGAGATGACATATCTCTGGATCAAATATGGTTAAGGCAATTGCAGATTGGCCAAAACCTACCACTGTCACCGAGGTCGGGATTTTTTAGGTTTAGCTGGTTATTACAAGAGGTTTGTTGAAGGGTTTTCACAGATTGTTATGTGACTCAAAATGTAGTGAAGTTTGACTGGTCTATTCTTTGTGAGGAGGCTTTTCAGAATCAAAATACTTGCTTAATTTTTGCTCCAGTTTTGATCATTCCTTTCGGCTTTGATGGGTTATAGATTTTTAGTGATGCGTATTTAAAGGGTTTAGGTTGTGTACTTATGCAACAAGATAAGGACATTGCATATGCATCACCACAATTGAAGAATCAAGAAAGGAACTATCCTACACATGACTTGAAGCTTGCTATAGTTGTATTTTCATTCAAGATATGAAGAAATTATCTCAATGGAGTTAGATGTAAATTTTTTACTAACCACAAGGGTTTGAAATATATCTTCACTCAGAAAGAGTTGAATATGAGGCAGAGGAGATGGTTGAAATTTATTAAAGATTATGATTTAGATATTGAGTATCATCCAGGAAAGGCAAACGTTGTTGCTAATGCGTTGAGTTGGAAAGACACATGTATTTTAAACTATTTATTTACTCAGCAAGAGAGTCAATTAAATATATGGAGAATTTGAAGCTATCTATAGCTGATTCTGGTGATGACAACATGGTTCAACTATATCGACAGTACAACCAACTTTAAAGGGCATAATTGGAAATTCTTTAGCCAGAGATAATAATATTCAGAAAGTTTTGGAGTAGGTTTAGGCAGCTAGTTTTGAGAAGTATGTGCTAGATCATGAAGGTTTATTAAGGTAAAGAGATAGGATTTATGTTCTAGATGTTGTGACTCGATGAAGGAAATTTGGGATGAAGCACATTTATCCAGATATATTATTCATCGGGGAGCAATAAAATGTACCAAAATTATAAATAAGCATTTTGGTGTCCAGGATTGAAGAAAAATGTGGCAAAATTTATGATCAAGTGTCCTTCGTGTCAGCTGGTAAAGGCAGAGCATCACCGTTCTAGAGGTCATTTGCAACCTTTACCAATTCCATAGTGGAAATGAGAGAAGATTATGATGGATTTTTTTATTGGTTTGTCGAGATCACGTCAAGGTCGTGATGCTATTTGGGTAATTATTGATAGACTGACTAAGTCTGCTTACTTCATGCCTATAGATATATAGATCCTATTGAGAAACTAGCCAAATTGTATGTTGATAAAATTGTGAGGTTGCATGAAGTCCGGAGTCGATTGTCTCTGAAAGAGATGACAAATTTACTTTCAGATTATGAAAGAAATTTTGGGAACTTTTGAGCATCTGATTGTCTTTCTGTACAGCCTTTCACACTCAAATTGATGGTAAATTAGAGAGGAGTATTCATAACTTAGAGGATCTACTAAGGTTATATGTTCTTGACTTTAGTGGAGGTTGGGATCACATATACCCTTAGTAAAGTTTGCTTACAAAAATAGTTAACAGGCTAGCATCAGGATGACTCAATTTGAAGTATTGTATGGAAGGAAGTGCAATAAACCTCTATATTAGGCTGAAACATGTGAAAGAAAGATCATTGGAGCTGATTTGGTTGATGATGCTGCTAAGAAGATATGACTGATCAGAGATAGACTGAATGTAGTGCAAGATAAGCAGAGAAAATACTATGATGCCAAGGATATACCTGTTGAGTTTGAAGTTGGAGAGTGTTTTTTATCAAGGTCAGCTCAGTGAAAGGTGTGCAACGATTTAGGAAGACAAGAAAATTGAGCCCTAGATTTGTCAATCAATTTGAGATTGTGGTGAAGATTGGGAAGGTTTATAGATTAACTTTACCAGTTCATATATAGGGAGTGCATAATCTTTTCCACATTTCTTCACTGAGATAGTATATTACAAATGAAGTAGGGTGATAACATACTCAATTGATATTCAGTCTGATCTGACTTATGATGAAGAGTTTGAAAGAATTTTGGATTATGATGTGAAGAAGCAGTGAAATAGAGAGATTATATTCATGAAGATTGTATGGAAGCATGGGCCTGAGAATGATACTACTTGGGAGAAGGTTTCTGAGATGCAAGAAAAATATCTTTGGTTTTTCAATTGATGTATACTCACTTTCATGTTTATTTTCAAGTTTGAGCACAAAATTTTACGAGGGGAGATTGTGAAAACAGAAAAAAAAAAAAAATTTTATTAATAGCAATTAATTGAATAAGCAAAACGGATAAGCACCCATTGGGTTAGAACTTAAAGTATGTACTACTCTTCATTCAAACCAGCGTAGAGACGAGCACAAAATTTTATGAGGGGAGATTGTGAAAACAGAAAAAAAATTTTTTATTAATAGCAATTAATTGAATAAGCAAAACGGATAAGCACCCATTGGGTTAGAACTTAAAGTATGTACTACTCTTCATTCAAACCAGCGTAGAGAACAAACTAAGAATCTTTATATATATATATATATAAATATATTAAATAATATTAAAATGATGTTATAATATAAATAATAAGGTTTAAATCCCACCCCAACTCTTAACATCCAACGACTGCGTGATGATGGTGCTCAAAATGGCTCCTTCTTCGCTAGCAGCTTGCTTTCGACTCTCTAAGCGAATGAGCCGAACACGAACAATTATTTTTTGTTCGAAATATAAACGAGTCAGAACGCAAACAATGATACTTTTTTTTAACAATCTAAACACGATCGAGTCCGGGCTCACTCGTGATCGACTCATTTACACCTCTGCCTGGTAGAAGAGATTTGATTACAGAAGAATGACTGTAGTTGTGTTTGTAATTTATTTTTGTATC
>NW_018165006.1:53086-54040 GCF_001263595.1 Phalaenopsis equestris | reverse complement strand
TGATGTGAAAGCAATAAATATAATGAATTTAGTTCGAAGATTGTTACTTGTTCGAAAACTGATTTGAATTTTGGCTCGGTTTGTGATGGGAACGAAATAAATGAGCGAAGCTAGGAGCCAATATTTTAGATCAATTTTTTTTCGAAATGATTTTGAGCTGACCCTAACTCTACTCGAAATCGGATAGATGGGCCCACTTCCGACCCCGAAAGCTTACGCATCAGAAGACGATAAATTTGGGTCGTGTTCCACATGCCAAAGTTAACACTACGGTTGTTGATAGGGCGCTCAATGAAATGGACGGTTGAGCCTGAAACTACATGTACCACCACAAACTAGAAATTTTGCTTAGTTATGTGATAAAAATGACTACTTTATGCCAATAAATGCGAACGCAGACTTTATACTTTCTCCCAATAAAGATTCTAAAAGAACCCATTTTTTATGGCCCGATGCAGACTAAATTGGCACGCGTTATAATAAAAAGCGTTCATGCAGCCCGGAGGAGAACTATTAGGCGATATAGATGGATCAAATTCACATCTTAATTTCAGAAAATATATACAAATTGTATACGCCAAAATTGTTGGCATGAACATCAAAGCAATCGATCGGCGAAGAAAGACGACTAGGCAATCAAAGTGATAAGCCAAAGAAGTGTGGTTTGAACCAGCCGTTCCACTACCGACTGCTCTGCTCTATTGGGTCGGCAGACCCATGCTATAGATGGATTCAATTGACGGAACGCGCCTATGTTCTCAGCTACCCAAACCACTTTCAAAGTCCCCTGATCACAGCTTGTTGATGAACTGCCTTTGCTCGGCAGGAGCGATCGCCACGCAACGATAGTCATGGCCAATCGAACTAAAATGCATTGATCCGCTAATGATAGTTGTACTACACTTAAATGACAACATGATTCTTATATTAATTTAGCTCATTAACTGTATTAAG
>NW_018165006.1:18215-49253 GCF_001263595.1 Phalaenopsis equestris | reverse complement strand
AACCAAAAGGACTTCATTCGAGGGACAAGAGTGTTGATGTAGAATATCATGTTGATTAGATATTAGTTGGAAGATTTTGTTGATGTATTCTCATCCACTTAACGGATGGATTTAATTTTGTATGAGTATTAATTTTCCATAAGGGATTTGAAGTGCAAAAGTTTTTCAACAGTTTCACTTTTATTTCTTGGAAGGTAAATCCATGTGCAACGAGGAAAATCATCAATGAAGAGTAAGTAATACTTGTAAGCATGAATAGAGTGAGTGGGGGAGGGTCCCCATACATCAGAATGAATTAACGCTAATAGAAAGAAAAACTTAGAGCTACAAATTGAAAAGGAGAGCTTATGGTTCTTTACTGCATAACATGAATTACAAAAGGTAGGATGGATGGCTATATGACGGAGTAGAGGGCTGCTACCAAATTTTGATCTATTAACATCCATTTGAGAAAGATAGGGATGATAATAGATGTACCACTCTCATCAGTATTGTGCCGAGAGGGACAAGAATAGGTTTTGTCAAGCAATGTGTCGTAGCCATTTGCTCTAAAAAGTTTGAGGCCCTGTGTTTTCCATGTTGGATTATTATCAATTGTGAGTTGAGCTGAATTAATGTTCTTGATGCTGCTCAAGATGAACTTTAGCTATGATGGAATGGGATTATCTGATGAATAGGAGATAATCTGAGGATAGTTGTTGCCTTCAGTTGGGGCATCCGAATAGGAGGAGACCATCAGAAGATTTTTCAGAGGATCGGGAAGAATGAAGTCATAGGTCAGAGGAGGAGCTCTGATACCAGTTATTGCTTCTTGAGTTTTTTATGAGTGCTACTTAATCAGAGAAACTCAACATAGTATATCTAAGGTTTCAAACTCTTCTTTTGGGATCAGTCTCCAAATTCTTTGTGAGATTGTTGCTTCATTCTTATAGGTAATATTGTTTGTGATATTTTTTTGGCAATGATTTATGTGTTTTCTGTAGCGTCAAGAGATTTTTACCTTTGCCTCCCTAGAGAGAAAATTTTAGTGAACATCAGAGCCCCAAAGTTAATTAGGTATAATTGGGACTGTTGTCAATTTGTAGCCATTTTTCATCACTTTCCTCACAATTAAAATTATCTCATATAGATTAAAATGGAAGCTCAAAGTCTAAAAAACATACAAGGGTAGTCGTTCCTATTTTCTGATTATGATGATTTGCCTGAAAAGGAGCAACTTTCTGCATCAGGTCCTCTCTTGCTACCATAGCCCTGTATATTTGCTTCTTAAGTTGTGCTATTTTTCTAACATTTATTCATGCAAATTGAATCTTTTTATGGAGGATAGTCACCCAAGTTTTCTCATTCCAAAGATGCTCAGGCAACACAAACCCTATTAAAATGTAAGAGTCCTGTAAGGGTACCAATGAGTGGAGTTAAAGCGAGAAGATTTGTTGAGCAAAGGGATTATTCAACATCAAAACAATATTATTTCTCACAAAATCATTTAGTTGAGCAAAAGGGAGCAAGCCAAGTTCCAGATAGAGCTAGAACAGTGCCAAAACCAGCACAACAACTAGCCCCAGACTTGAGGACTCGGGGGATCCTACTTATTTTACTCTTTTCTAATTAAATGCTCTCATTTTATTAATGGCTATTTCATTATTGACAAAGATTTTCTTATTGAATCTTCCAAAGATAATTCAATCCCCTGATATTCCCGTCGAGCAACACCTAAAGAAGAAGCCCACTGTTAAAAGAAGACTAGATGTTGGTGATGATGATAATGATAACGATGATGCTAATGAAGCTCTTCAAATGATCATAAATATGTTTGAGTTTGTAACTTTAACTGTGCTCTCCATATAAAGTTTGGATTGTGGATATTCATAAACCCTCACAGATTATCGTCGATTCACTAACTATTTACAGTCTGAGAGCTTAAATTTCTTTGTATTCTTATCTGAGATGATGATTTAACTCAATGCTGTGCAATTTTTTTTCCTATTTTACATATACCAGATTCTAACTTATGGAGGGCGATAGCCTTTCAAAATTACCTCAAAATAATGAAATACTTGTAGTTAAATTTTGTCGTGTGTGTATAATCTAGCAAATATAGTAGGATGGATGATGATGACAGTAACATCGTAGTTGATGTTAGTCAAATTCAAATGGAGGAATGGAGAAGGTACCTGATCTCTTTGAATTCACATGACATTATATTATTGGGGCATTTATTTACATAACCACACAATTCTTTGATATTTACCTACCTAATGTCTAAATTTTAATATTTATATGCATAGCACTCAAATCTTTAGTATACATCGAAAATGCTGCCATTACTAACCATTTACTGGTTAAATGCAGCTTTTCTTGCAATAGTGTATGGCATCAGTGTTAAAAATATAAACTTTAAATTTTAGGGGTTAGATGTGTAAATATATTGAAGTTATGTGATTTGTTTATAAATTTCTCTATATTATTTAGTCAAGGCTCCATTATGAACAACAAAACTCAAAATTTCAATTAGAGGTAAAAAATTGCCCCGACACACCAGCACGATTCGTATTCTAAGACCCGAGTATTTTTCGTGTCTTGTTCGGATCTGAGAATTTGAAACATAAAAATTTCGGGTTGGGTTCGGGTTGAACCTGAAAACACGAACATCACATGGATAAACACGAAAAAAAAATATTTTAGTTTTAACTCTTATACAATTATTTGTCAAGACTTGAGGACTCGGGGGATCCTACTTATTTTACTCTTTTCTAATTAAATGCTCTCATTTTATTAATGGCTATTTCATTATTGACAAAGATTTTCTTATTGAATCTTCCAAAGATAATTCAATCCCCTGATATTCCCGTCGAGCAACACCTAAAGAAGAAGCCCACTGTTAAAAGAAGACTAGATGTTGGTGATGATGATAATGATAACGATGATGCTAATGAAGCTCTTCAAATGATCATAAATATGTTTGAGTTTGTAACTTTAATTGTGCTCTCCTGTGCTCTCCATATAAAGTTTGGATTGTGGATATTCATAAACCCTCACAGATTATCGTCGATTCACTAACTATTTACAGTCTGAGAGCTTAAATTTCTTTGTATTCTTATCTGAGATGATGATTTAACTCAATGCTGTGCAATTTTTTTTCCTATTTTACATATACCAGATTCTAACTTATGGAGGGCGATAGCCTTTCAAAATTACCTCAAAATAATGAAATACTTGTAGTTAAATTTTGTCGTGTGTGTATAATCTAGCAAATATAGTAGGATGGATGATGATGACAGTAACATCGTAGTTGATGTTAGTCAAATTCAAATGGAGGAATGGAGAAGGTACCTGATCTCTTTGAATTCACATGACATTATATTATTGGGGCATTTATTTACATAACCACACAATTCTTTGATATTTACCTACCTAATGCCTAAATTTTCATATTTATATGCATAGCCCTCAAATCTTTAGTATTACATCAAAAATGTTGCCATTAGTAACCATTTACTGGTTAAATGCAGCTTTTCTTGCATTAGTGTATGACATCAGTGTTAAAAATATAAACTTTAAATTTTAGGGGTTAGATGTGTAAATATATTGAAGTTATGTGATTTGTTTATAAATTTCTCTATATTATTTAGTCAAATTAAGGCTCCATTATGAACTTGGACTAGTCAAAAGAGCCACTTTTAAGCACACGACCTCTTTACCTACCTCTTCTTGAAGGTTCAGGATGGACTCCAGTTTCTCTTATTATTATTATTATTATTTATCCATGTAGTCTGCATGGTGGGGAGTTTATAATTGTGAAAGCCAAAATCAAACTCAAAATTTCAATTAGAGGTGAAAAATTGACCCGACACACCAGCACGATTCGTATTCTAAGACCCGAGTATTTTTCGTGTCTTGTTCGGATCTGAGAATTTGAAACGTAAAAATTTCGGGTTGGGTTCGGGTTGAACTTGAAAACCCGAACATCACATGGATAAACACAAAAAAATTTATTTTAGTTTTAACTCTTATACAATTATTTGTCAAATATAAACACAGAGTTTTAAATTTGTCTATTGTTGTTCAATGTTAGAGGTATAATTTTTAATAAAAATTTGAGCAGGCAGATTAAACGGGTCGGGTTCGGATTAACTGTGTCTCGGTCGAGTCTAGTTCATATTGAGTTATTTGACCATTTTATTATTCGGGCTATGTTTGGATTGACTCGATTTAGATCGGGTCATTTTCAGGTTGGACCCAAACCCAACTCATTGACCCGAATTCACATCGCTAACTTCAACAATAATTTCCATGCCCTAATTAACTAGGGGAGTTGGTGCCCACAAGGTTAACTCTACCTTAATTTTTTTTTAATTTATTATTTTTAATCTATTACAAGATCATATGAAGGACTTGTAATAGAACCATGAGATCCCAAAATAAATAAACGAGCTTTAACCACCCCTTCATCATATATAATAAATCAAGAGAGGTATTTAATCCTTGAGGACTCGGGGGATCCTACTTAGTTTACTCTTTTCTAATTAAATGTTCTCATTTTATTAATGGTTATTTCATTATTGACAAAGATTTTCTTATTGAAGCTTCCAAAGATAATTTAATCCCCTGATATTCCTGTCGAGCAACACCTAAAAAAGAAGCCCACTGTTAAAAGAAGACTAGATGTTGGTGATGATGATGTGATGATGATAATGATAACGATGATGCTAATGAAGCTCTTCAAATGATCATAAATATGTTTGAGTTTGTAACTTTAATTGTGCTCTCCATATGAAGTTTTGATTGTGGATATTCATACACCCTCACATATTATCGTCGATTCATTAACTATTTACAGTCTGAGAGCTTAAATTTGTTTGTATTCTTATCTGAGATGATAATTTAACTCATTTCTGTGCAATTTTTTTTTCCTATTTTACATTACCAGATTCTATCGTATGGTGGGCGGTAACCTTTCAAAATTACCTCAAAATAATGAAATACTTGTAGTTAAATTTTGTCGTGTGTGTATAATCTAGCAAATATAGTAGGATGGATGATGATGACAGTAACATCGTAGTTGATGTTAGTCAAATTCAAATGGAGGAATGGAGAAGGTACCTGATCTCTTTGAATTCACATGACATTATATTATTGGGGCATTTATTTACATAACCACACAATTCTTTGATATTTACCTACCTAATGTCTAAATTTTAATATTTATATGCATAGCACTCAAATCTTTAGTATACATCGAAAATGCTGCCATTACTAACCATTTACTGGTTAAATGCAGCTTTTCTTGCAATAGTGTATGGCATCAGTGTTAAAAATATAAACTTTAAATTTTAGGGGTTAGATGTGTAAATATATTGAAGTTATGTGATTTGTTTATAAATTTCTCTATATTATTTAGTCAAGGCTCCATTATGAACTTGGACTAGTCAAAAGAGCCAGTTTTAAGCGCACGACCTCTTTACCTACCTCTTCTTGAAGGTTCAGGATGGACTCCAGTTTCTCTTATTATTATTATTATTATTTATCCATGTAGTCTGCATGGTGGGGAGTTTATAATTGTGAAAGCCAAAATCAAACTCAAAATTTCAATTAGAGGTGAAAAATTGACCCGACACACCAGCACGATTCGTATTCTAAGACCCGAGTATTTTTCGTGTCGAGTATTTTTCGAGTCTTGTTCGGATCTGAGAATTTGAAACGTAAAAATTTCGGGTTGGGTTCGGGTTGAACTTGAAAACCCGAACATCACATGGATAAACACAAAAAAATTTATTTTAGTTTTAACTCTTATACAATTATTTGTCAAATATAAACACAGATTTTTAAATTTGTCTATTGTTGTTCAATGTTAGAGGTATAATTTTTAATAAAAATTTGAGCAGGCAGATTAAACGGGTCGGGTTCGGATTAACTGTGTCTCGGTCGAGTCCGGTTCATATTGAGTTATTTGACCATTTTATTATTCGGGCTATGTTTGGATTGACTCGATTTAGATCGGGTCATTTTCAGGTTGGACCCGAACCCAACTCATTGACCCGAATTCACATCGCTAACTTCAACAATAATGTCCATGCCCTTATTAACTAGGCGAGTTGGTGATCCTTTGTGGATTCTCACATACCTCTGAAGTTCCTTTGTGATCTCACGGTTCTATTACAAGTCCTTCATATATATAAACAAACGATCACTTCATCATATATAATAAATCAAGAGAGGTATTTAACTTCAATTCATAAATTTTTCATGAAGCAACTTGTATTGGTCTTAAGTGGTCTTCATATCATATTGTAAAGCTTCTAAACTCTCAATTAGTAAGAACTATTTAACAAGAATGGATGCTTACAAGTTGTTGTGTTGAAAAAGCATAGGTTTTATTTGAACATTAGTACATAAATATATATATTCCATATGCAATGTACATAGAAAGAATTGATAAATTTGAGGAAATTTGATGAGGCTTTGTAGAGCTTAGGGCCATTTTGGAAAAGTTATTGCATTTTATAGAGGTAGTTTATATATATATATATATATATATATTGAAAGTTATTGGTGTATTATAATTATTTTATTTTCAAAAATATTGGATATCATCATTTTTATAGAAACCATATTTTAAGCATATTTGATTATAAAAGATAGCATCTTATAGCAAAAATTTTAGAAAGTAATTGAAAATAATAGGCAATGGAGGTTTGGTGGTGATTTGAAAAGCATAACATTAAAAAAAAAAACTATCCCAACAAATTTTAAGTCTGGTTTCCAATAAAGCTTAACTAAATGATATAAATAATTTTGTTGTTTTTTGGTTGGTTTTAAGGGGAATACCATTTTTGCCTTCACACATAATTAATGCATAATTATCCATCTTACAATAATGCCATTAAATTTGTAAGTGAGCAACAAAAGTATAGTTAATATCTGAGAATTTGATGGCAATTGCCACAAATATAGGAGTTTTTTTTTTTCTAGTTTGAATGAATTTTAAATAAAATGATTGAATTTATATAATTGGAATTGTAATTTTCTTTTTAATTGTGTTGAAGCATAAAGTGTGTATGGGAGACCTCACAACCTCTGTAATAATAAGGTAGTAAGGTCTTGAGAGAAAATTAGACTGAGAAAGTGTGTTAGGGATAAAAACCTTAGATTCAATGTTATAGAGAGGACTTATTTGAGTAATGCAAATAAAATTGTATAGTATATATTAATAGTGCTTGTTGTTGAAATGATTAACTTTAACTAACTTGTGTTTGTATAATAACATAAATAGCTCTTTATGAATTTTTAGTTTGTCTTTATTGAGTAGACTTTGTTGATATCGTAAATTCATTATATATCTGTGGAGTATCTCAATTACTATTAAGTTACTTTAATTTTTAGGTGACTTAAATAGTGGAGCTTATTGTTGAGCCTATAAGTGAATTTAATAATCTACAATTTGGGTAGAACTCCTTATTTTTGTTACTTCACTATTTTTTAGAGTCAAGTAAACTTTTAGCCAAATTTAGTTGTGTGGTATAGAAGTTGATTACTGATGGAGCTTATTGTTGAGCCTATAAGTAAATTTAATAATCTACAATTTGAGTAGAACTCCTTATTTTTGTTACTTCACTATTATCCAAATTTAGTTGTGTGGTATAGAAGTTGATTACTGAATATTTGAACAAAGTAGCTTTATATGAGTCCTAACTTGGTTTAATATTAATCACTTTACAAACCCAGTTGACATTTTAGTAGCTTTACAAAGAAGATTTTTAGAATCTATTAAACCCCCAATTTTATTATTTCTTTGAAATGACTAGAATGGATAAGATAATTTAAATTTTAAAGTCTATTTTAATGAATTGACACATTGAATATGAATGTTTAAATGATTTTGATGGCATTTTCTTAGTTAACGACTTCAACTTAATGAGAAAGTTCATAAATGCTAACCAAAAGGACTTCATTCGGTTTTTTTCCTTTAATTTGTCTTGCAACTTCTTCCTCATCTTACATAAGATAAAATACTTTAACAATCCCAAACTTGATGACCTTTCAAATTAAGAAATTATTTTTTATTTTCCAAAAAAATGCTCAAGAAGGAGAAGGATCTTTAGAAATGGCACGCATTGAAGAAATGTCATAATCATAATTGCGTCCAAGGAAAATAAAAATAAGATTTAATGGATGAGTAAGAAGGTTATTTATCCTTAGACCTTAACTGATCCTTAACTCCAATAAAATAAATCTCAAGAATATTTTTATTATGGAGGCAGTTGAGAATGACAAACCTTTTGTCATGAATGAATCTGGTGAGTAGGAAAACGTATTTTGTCAAATCTAACAATGTTAACATTCAATTCGTCCTGAGTATAGTTTAAGTCATAGATTAAAAAGTTAGTATTTAAGTTTGGTTGACCCTAAGGAGGTGACTAGTGCTTGTTGGTTTGCACTTAATTATGTTTATCACACTAATGCATTAATGATTCTTTTCTTAACAATTTTCATAAGAAGCTTATTATGGAGTTCCTTACTAACCTACCAAGATTTGAAGTCCCATAACATGAGTATTCTTGCCTTCAAGATTTTTTATTCATGTCTTACCTCTCTCTAATAGGTTTTTTTTAGTAATTATCATTTCATAATGTTCTAGATTCATTTAACTCATATTTCACTATTTTTTGGAGAGAAGAAGAAAATGGAATAGAATGTAAGATATAAAGTATGAGAATGAATAATGGAAGAGAGAGATTGAAAGAGATAAAGAAGAAAAGCAAGGTTACGAAGGATTTTCATTGAATGATTGCATTGTGTTTAAAACACTGCCTTAAACGTGTCCTAAGTCTTGAAAATTTTTCGGCTTGGAGAGCACTTCTTAAAGAACTAGAGAGTTAGATAAACTTCTTCCTTAGAGAAGAAGAAACCGTAACGAATAAAGGGAGTTGTTTCTCATCCTCTTACGTCTTCTAGCTTTTCTTTATATTCTTCTTCCACCACGTTTCTTTACTTCTTGAGAACAAAAAGAAAATTTCTTTTCTCATTGAGTTCACTTGAAGAATAAAAGAGGTCAGCTAAAAAACGATCCATATACTTCCTTGCACAAAGGAAAATCTTGGAGAAATAAAGTAGGCATATTTAACTGTCACGATAGTGAGAACTCTTCTAAAACTTATTTTTTTCTTGGTATAAAACTTGTTGGCTGATGTTAGAGAGCTTAGGATAGGATGATTTTAGTGAAAACCTTAAGGTTAGGTAGTCTTCTTCTTGCTTTCCCAATACATCATGAGTTTTTCGTCTAAAAAGCCTTGGCCTTTAACATATGCTAAGTCAATATTGTAATAACCTTGTCACTTGTTTTGGTGACTTCATTTAAATGGAAAACTGAAGCCATTAGACTTAAAGAATTAAGAAACCTTTTAGTATTCATTCCCTAATTTTTGAAGATTTCTCTTCATGAGAAATCTTCACACTTTTGCCAAGCAAACGGAGGTGTGCATATGGTTAGTATGGAAAATTCTTTTTTCAATGTGTTAAACATGAGTTGGTAAATCTATCCATCTTTGAGCCTATGATACATGCGAGATCATTTATAGAAATATGGTTTGCCACCTTGATGAATTTAAGTTCATCTTTGATGTATGTGAATCTATGTCTGTTCATATGCATATGATGTTGTGTAGCATGGAATGTGATGTTTGAAACATCAGTTAATTAAGAGATTATTTGGGTGTGCTTGTGATTTAATATAAAAATTTCATGTAAAAAAACATATCCTACATCATGTTTATGGCGTGATCTAAAGTGTGCATGGAAAATTTTATTTTGATGTGTGCTTATGACTTAATGTCAAATATCCATAAAAATGTGTTCTCGCTTGATGAATACATTTTGACTTCAAGCATTTTATGAAAAGGCAATTTTGTATGGTGCTTAGCATTTTCCATTGGATGTGTATGAAAAATGCATTCTTTTTGGAAAGCTTTGAATTTAGTTTCTTACAAGCAAATTATTTTGTTTTTTTTACACAACATTTTGGTATGTTTGTTTCAACATATTCACATTCACATCATGTATTGTTTGTGTGTATCATGTGAGTGAGCATCTTTGTTGTTATTTAGGTGAGGTCTAATTTCCCCATGGGTGTTTTGTACCTTATGCAACTAAGTTTAAGATATATCTTTGAACTGCTCTTATGACATGAGATATGGCATGTGCCAAAATTGCATCATCATGTGTGCTTTCATTTGCACATTATTGTTTTGGTCAGGGACGTATGTTATCATATGCTTATGAAAAATTCTGCACATCATCATAGAAATGGCTAGTTCACCTAGCACTGGCCCATCTCGTATGTCCTTAGTGTGACTCATAACGCCTAGTATATGATTCTAGAGATGTCTACAAAAGCGCAGTCACATTACCTTATGTAACTGCATATTGCATAGATGTTTGCTTACCTCTCATACAAGATCTTTCACCTTGCACAATCTTAACATGTCATTTGGTTCAAATGCTTACACCTAACAAAATATCAGTACCCTTCATGTTATTTTTTTTTGTTGTTGTGGTCGTTATGATTGCTCACATTTTGCTAGAACATTCGTGACTTGTCGTTCTATCACTTTGGAGTTCAGTTGTGTTTGCTCACACATGGATAGAGCATTTACATCATGTTAAACAACTTAACTTATCACTAATGTTTGCTCCCACCTAGCTTAAGCAATCGTGTTATGCTAAATCACATTGTATTTTACATGATCATTACCTTGTTCGCTTTTGATGACAAATAATCTTTGTTAGATGTGTAACCTAATGTTTGTCACAATGCTTTAGTAGGCAATGGGAAATATTGCATTGTGATTAGCACGTGTATGATTGTGTTATGGTTCCAAGAGGTCAAACATGTGCCACTTAGGCAATAGTTCCAAGAGGTCAAACATGTGCCACTTAGGCATTATTTTTACTTAGGACATATTTTTTAAATATAAATATGAATTTTTTGTATATTAATACTATTCATCATGTTCTTAAAATAATTTTGAAACTACAGCATCCATTGTTTAGACGATAAATGAGGTCAAGCTTTTCAATATTTTTTCTTTAAAATTGACATCTTTAGTCACATTTATTAGAACTCTTGCTTCTTTGGGATAGGCCAGAGACGACGATCCCATCAAAGTCATACATTAGTCTTGGCCACACCTTTTTTCACACATGTAAATATAAGTATTAGGACACCTTGTTTTAGATGTCTGCTAGAAAAGGGGAAGGTGTTGTTAGGTTTTTCATATGCTTGACTATTGTTATGGTTTTCAACTAGTTAAGCATTTTGTCTACTGCCTTTCGTGTATTTACTAAGAGTGAGATGTACACACTAATATATTACGGTGATCATTTGCAAGGTGTCATGTATAACATAATGGAGCAAATCATGTTTTAAGCTAACACAATTTCTGCAAGCATTGCTTAGTTCTCCTCCTGTCTAGCATGGTTTGTTATCCATTGCATGTAAATAACTTGTGCTAACCTACTTTAATATAGATCAATTTTTTTTCACTTTTATAAGTAATTTATGTTGAGTCATTATGGCTGATTTTGTATCAAAAATAAAGTATGAGCACAGATTCTAAGGAACTTGATGTGCGGAACTATATGATGAGGGTCAAGGGCAAGGTGCATGTGGCTCGTACCATAATTTTGAATTGACATTCTTGTATGAGAGTTAATATTAGGCATGTATAAGCGGAGCTTGATCAGTTTTCTTAACTTTATGGAGTATGTTGTTGACATAGCAACGAACGATCCTGTTTTACTTTTTTCTTGTTAACTTGTTTCTTCTGCGCATCATGTTAAAATTCTCACTCTATTTTTTTTTTTTTTTTTTTGGTTTTTTCTGGGTGCTTTTCATATATGAAACTTTGGTTCTCAAGAATTAAATATAACTCTTTTTAGAAAATCCTAGTAATAAATTATTAATGTTAATCCAAATTTAGGATTAAAATTGATACCAATTTAAAATCAGCATTTAGTTTCTTGCATGACCTTCAAACTAGATTTAAAACGATTTTGCATGCATCAACATTACCCAAGTCATAATTAATATGGACTTCATAATAAGGACTGCTCTAGATAACTACATTATATTTACATGTCCTGAGGAGAATTTATGGTGCTTCTTTAATCTGACTGGCAAAACATAATTTTCTTATATTTATATGGTTGTTTATAATGATCAAGTTGTTAGAGGCACCCTTGGCCTAGATGGGGTGCAAGTCTTTTATGTAATTGTTCAAATTTACACCCATACTTTTCTTTCCTTCTTCTTTCTAGAGGCTTCTTAAGCATTTTCTTGCCAGATATAAGTCCCACGTCTATAAATTCTATAAAAATATGATAGCAGGAATTTAGAAGCTTCTTTCATTTGACTTTATGTTTACCAAAATTTCTTGGATGCGCAACACATGAGTTACTGATAAGGGATCTCTAGTCAGGTTGGGTCAACTACTTTAAGACTAGGAAGACGTAAAGTTTTAATAGCTTGGGATGATGGATCTACGGAATCTCGACTTCACTATCTTTACCAGTTTAGGAATTTCTTCCTTATTTTTTGGCATACACCCATTGAGCTCATCCATTTTTGTTAGCACATCATTGATGTTGTCTAGTAGGCTCTGTTTTTTGATAGGCCACATTTCATTTGAGATACAGTGATTCACCCTCTACCCTTATGGCTCGATATAGGCTTTGAAGCATTGGGATGGCCTTATTTTAGACAACTATGCTATTTCATAGGCCCCGTTTACTCATACGCTATCGCCTGCTTGGGATACATTGATTTATTCGCTACTCTTACGGCCCGGTATAGGTTTTGAACTCATTGGGATGATTTTACTTGAGATGACCATATACCTTTTATATTCTTATTCATTAATTGTCATAAGAAAACGTAAGCAATATTCATATTATCGAGAGTATTCATGAGTATTCCTTAAGATATAATTCACCAAAGGGATGTGTTCCTTTGGAAGTTTCTCTTGACCCAAGAACAAAAAACAAAATGTAATTTAGTGAGTGTCACTTAGTCTTTTGAGGAGAGTAGAAGACACAAAAAAGCAAAGGAGTACATTGATAGTGCTTGATCAAGCTTCAAATTAATTTCAAAAAATGGAGCCCTAATTTTATTGTACGCTTAATCTTTTTCTTCTATCTTTTCTTGTAAACTCTTATAATATTTTTGAAATAAATGAAATGTGTTATTTTTTTGTAAGATCATGTTATGCTTTCATCTTGGAATTTTTGCTTTGTATTTCTGTTTCTATTGGATGTGTTTTTCAAAATGCATTGACCTAACATGATAGTTTATTTTTCTCTTATTTTAAATTAGCAATAGTGTTGGTCAAACTCTTATTCAAAATCTAGTGTAGAAAAGTGATATTGATAGAGACCTATTCCACAAGAGGAAGAAACAAAACAATGGATTAAAAGGCCAGAAATATTGCCTTAGAATCATTACAATTATTTATGTAAATGCAAAAAAACTAATTTTAAATCCTCTATTTGCATATACAAAAAGCATTTTGGGATTTCAAAATTAGGCTTTTTAATTATCGACATATATTAAAAACTGCTATTATGCTTGATTGACAAAAAAAATTAATATGGAAACACATGTTTAGGAATTTTGATTATTAAAATACCAAATTCAAAGGTCTCTCTCATTTTGAAAATTTTTGTTTTAAAAAGCTTTTAAAATAACTTTTGGAATCTAACATTTGAATAGAGAAAAGGGTCTTAAGCTAGTGTTCACCATTTTTTATTAGATTATCATAATTTATCTTTAAAGGAGCAATCTCTTACTCGAAATCAATATATTATTTGAGTGATACATGCACTTGATTTGTCTAAGCAAAAGTCCGGTGAATACCAATGTAAATCAGGGCACTCAAAGTGATTCAAATAATCCTTTAAATGGCAAGAGGGTTCCACAATGACTCAGATGGTTGTTGATCAAGCTGACTAATGTCCTCAAAGGTAGACCAAATTTATCTAGGTTAACTAATTTTTGAGTAAAAAGGGATTGATAGACATTGGCTAGGTAAAATTTAAGTCGTGAGGCAATGTCTAGGCTAAACCAAAATTTTGTTGGACTTAGCGAAGATGCTTGTAGGTAGATAACACGTGATGAGTTGATGTTGGGTTGGCCAAAACTGATTCAATTAAATTTTCGATAGATTGGGCTTGATGAAGTTAAATTTATGCTGGCTGACAATGATCGGAATGATGTTGAGTTGACAGACAATTACTTGGATACACTTAGGATTGATTGGCTTTGATCAAGGTAAATTATGGTTGATCAACATTGATTAGGTCACATTTAGATTGACAACCTTGATTAGGTAATCATCTTATTTTGTAAAGATTATTAGACATGAAGTTTGCTCATATTCGATTCATTTGCACGGTTAGAATGACAACTCTTACTCTCTAAATTTGTTAAAAATATAGAGTAAAAGTTTAAATTGAAAATGATCTGCGATGGCTTTCATTTTCAAACGTCCATTTTGAATGATGTGAACATTATTAAGAAATAAACAACAATAGTATTGTAATGGATGCATATTTCTGTAAGTGAATATAAATGAACACATCGTAGAAAATTCTAATAGAATAATGGATATCATTGGCTCACTTCTAAAATCTTACTAGACTCATTAATACCAATGAAAGTATCAATCACAATTTTACAACAAATTTATTATTATTATTATTATTATTATTATTATTATTATTATTATTATTATTATTATTGCGGAGAAGCTTTGTGTCTGTTGTTTTGTACAGTTGTGCAGATGTTGCACTGCAGTTGTTTATAAAAAAATGATTTTTCTGCTCATGTCCAATTGTGTTGTTTATAACAGAATTAATCAGGGTTGCACATTTCATGAATGAAAACAAATATTTTGTTTGAATATTAAATAATAAAAGCCGACACCGTATAAAACATTGAGTAACACAATAATTAAAATTAAAATTAAAAGTAATAAAACAACAAGTAATATTATTATAATGTTGAATTTAAAAAGCAAGTGATTAATTTCACGATATAATCTCTCCTCAAACGATACACTCTACGCTTGATCACTATCGACAGTGAAAGTATTGAACTGATATGCCCATTTGAAGAAGTCACAGCTCTTTGATCTACGCCTTGGACACCTGTAAAATTGTCTCTCATAGATATGCTCATGTCGCAAACTAAGCAGAGAACATTGGAGCTTACGTAGCAGTACAATACTTTGGATGCACCAGAAGTCCTCGAGCTCATCTTTTCTAGAGGCTTAAAATCACAATACACAAACCCTTAGATACAACATTAGTAAAAATAAATAATAGAAAGACTCAATTAAAGTTTTATAAAGTTGTGAGGACTCAAAGCACAGAGTATGAACCAATAAATAATTTGTTACCACAAGAAGGCAGTTGACCTTAAAAAAAAGGGTGTTTGGTCGCCATTATACTGACTTCGTTTGTGTTACAGAAGCATATCACCTTAAAGGCAGTCCAAAAAACTCCCAACAGTCATAAGATCAGAGAAAAATGGGAACTTGATTGCTTTTAAACCACGTAAAATTGTGCTCAGATGCATCGCCTCAAAGGCCATCCGAAAGAACCCCAACAGCCATATGACTAAAAAAAGTGGTACTTAGCTGCCTTAATAGTGATTTCATACTTGTCGTTGCTTTTAAACCACGTAAAATCGTGCTCAGATGCATCGCCTCAAAGGCCATTCAGAAGAACCCCAACAGCCGTATGACTAAAAAAAGCAGTACTTAGCTGCCTTAATAGTGATTTCATACTTGTCAAAACCCATAGCAACATATAGGCCATCTAGAAAACTTCTAAGGTCGAATATCTCATCAAAATTCTCCAAACTAAAAATAAAACATTCAGTAAATAAACATTTGAAATATTATGCTCTCGATTATTTCGGAGGCCATCCATGTTGAAAAAATCATGCAAAAGAATTAAAAATAAAAGTTGCACCAAATTGAGACTCAAGATGAACATCATTGGACAAACCATCAATGCAATCAACCTGTCGGCACTATTTTTGGTGTGGGGTTTGCCTCAACATGAACATCATTGGACAAATAATCAATGCAATAAACCTTAAGCATTTTCACTGCACATTGAACATATACAAATTAAAAAAAACATGTGAAATCCTTTTACCCACTACATATGGTCTCTGTAACTTGCTCTCTCAACTCTATCATCTCCCTAACACCATCCCCATCCTGGGTACAAGACTCGGGAAAATCACTTTTAGCCTGTGATATTGATTACCCTAAGCGATATTCATATGCTTCAGGAGAAACATGTAAATGATCTTCATCTACCCCATTGAAGTCATTGCACTACGTGAAGGATGCTCTCGAGTGTGTTTATGGAAAGCCATTGTAGCGACCACAATCTACACTTGTTTGTTGAACAGATATGTGGGCCTATCTTGTAGAATAACCCATTTTTTCTTCCAAACTTAAAATGTTCTTTCAACAACATTGTGCTAGGATGAGTGCCTATTATTAAATATCTCTTTTCTACCTTAAGCAACATTGCTAGTTTTTTACAAAATCAAGAATGTGGTATTTGCTATCAAAAGATGGTTCGAGAAACTTCTTTGTAAAAGATATCCAACATCAACCAAATAATATTTCTCTATATAATTATAATCATTAGCATTACATTAAAAATATAATTTTATTTATTCATTTTCATGCAACCTTAGGGGGTGGCTTCAAAAAGTTCTATTTTTGAGTTCACTTGGCAAATTTGAATATTCGACAGTAGTGTGCACTGGATTCCCATCCGATCAAAACAAAAATGAAGCAAATGTTATAGTCACATACAACCATTACATTTTGTGTGGGTGAACTTCACTGCTCGATGTATGTGATATTTCACTATTTGACATGTGTGCATTCGCATGTGTTCCATAAATTGCTTTACTACAATCCCAAAGCATTTATCAGATGTATTAGAATTAATTTGTTCAAGTAAATTCAGAAAAATATGAATGCATGGATTTACCTTAAAATATGACACATAATATTGGACTTGTGAAATCTCTACGGGGGCCCTTTGAAATTTGGGGTCTTCGAGTTTAATAATTTCAAATGAAAAGCTGATCAGAGCAGTCAACCCAGTTGAGAGATATCTACTGATAGTTTTTAATGAGGGTTAAAATCACTTCATGGCTCTTCTCATAGATTATGTGATAAAATATAGAGTATTATGGCTAACACCTCTCTAAAAGTCATCTTGGAGGAGCCATGAAGTGCATGATTCTTATGCAGTTCTTCTAACAGATCAGTGAATATGGGTTGTGTCATATGAAATATATTGTTAAATCTTATCGAGTGTCCCTCAAGCAACTCCCCAACCAACTTATTATGTGGAAGTCATGCAAGGAGACCGAGCAACATATGAGTTATAACACTCATACATTAAACATAATGCAACTATAGAACAATTCTTCTATGTCTTTCTCTATCAATGTTAATCGTTATTTATGCAGCTAACATATATAAATAACACTGAATTAGCTAGAACATACATTAAATAAAAAACATCAATAACAAAAGTTCTAAAAGCAATGAAGAGGTTATATTCCTTGTAAATATGTCTCTATAAAAATCAAAGAGAGAGTATATAATAAATAAAACTCAAGCATAATGAAAGTAGCACAAATGATGTCCCCATGAAATCAAACATTAAGTTTTCAACTAATAAAATAAAATTTTCACATCCCAGTTGTCATGGAAATAATACAAAAAATTGACCAAAATGTTAGGGGTCATCGACATAAAGAACTCTATCCTGGTCGGATCTTCAAGCAAGTTCATAGAGAATAAGTAAAATGACATGTCCTCATAATTTCTAGAGTTGCTTCCAGAATTCACATATCTTGTTGAATAGAAGTTGCTTGTGATGTACTAGGGCCATTGATGCATAAATCAACTAACTGTAAAATTTGGCTTCTAACGAAAACTACATCATTTTTTTTTTCTTTTTATCAACCCCAGGACGCTTGGATTAACTAGTAGATTCAACTTCATTGAGATTATGGTAGGGGCCTTCATCGGAACCAGCTCTTTTCTTGGCATCTACATGCTTAGCTCTGCCAGCAAACCCTCTCCCGCTTGGGGCCCATGTGATCACTCGTGACCATGACTCCACCAAATATACGATCAAATTTTTCTTTTAGCTCACGATCAATGCCACTGAATTTTAATTTATTTGGCATTTACACAACCTACAAATTAATAGATGTATGACATTTTGATGTAATTGAAAAAAATATCAAGAACTGGATGTTTCATAAATTCTTACATCCAATCTCTCGTCCCACCATTCTTCTAACGCATTGATGATTCGCTTTACTGGATCCCAACCCAAGCCTGTGGATCCCCGCTTTAACTCTTTTCATATTTTTCAGACCCCTTTTAACTGATCCTACTTATTTTTTAATTACATTTTATCATATTCTCTTCCTTTGGTTTTCTTGAAATTTTTTAGTATATTCTACCATCATTCCTTATTAAAATAGGTGGTCAGTCTGTTTCCTAATTCCGCATCTTTAAGATAGAGATGGCAAAATATTTGCTTCACCACGTTATGCCACATGGCTGAAGAACTAATTTCTTTTGTCTTAACCATGACGGTCATTAATGTATGAAACATAATATAAGGTTATTTCATGAAATCATAAAGTTTCATTTAAAATTCTAAAACTTGAAAAGTTAAAATAAAAGAAATATATGAAATCTATTAACACGTCACCAACATATCATCAACTCCTACACTTCACCACCACCGCATCATCAACACCATCACCCAACCACCACCGCATCATCAACACCATCATTCAACCACCACCACATTGTCACGACCAACACCCTACCAACCATACTACCACCACTTCTAACCCAACACATCACCACCGTCACACTAACAAACCTCCACCACTACACAATCAACACACCATTACCATCACTTCCATCTACCACACCAGTAAACCATCACCACCACACCATCAGCACACCACTACCACCACTCCCATGTACACACACAATCACCACACATAACACATACACACCACCACCCAACTAGCACCACATCGTGACGGCCAACACACTACCAACAACACTACTACCACCACCTGCAACCCAACATACCACCATACATACCACCTACACATCACCTACCAACCACCACCACATAATCACAGCCAACACACTACCACCACATCCAACCCAACACACCATGACCACCACACTAACAAACCACCACCACCAAACAATCAACACACCACCTCCACCACTCCCATCTACCACACCAACAAACCACCACCACCATTCCATCAAAAGACCACTAACATAACTCTCATGTACACGCACCACCACTACTACAGATACCACCTACAAAACACCATCAACCACCCAAACACCCAGAGGTCGCCAAACAGATAGAATATTCCCTCTAAGAAACAGCGCAACCCACCTAGACCAACCAAATCAAGAAATGAGGCATACACAGAGGCCATAAACTCCAGACTCCAAAAGCAAAAAAGATAAGCAAATTCCAAGTTCATCCATTTCAAAGGCCACAAAATTCAATTTCAATCATTCCATAGCACACAAATTTCAAATCCATTCATTCCAGGGGCCACAAACCTAAAAAAACAAGTCACAAAAGACCTAAAACCACAAAATGACAAGAGCAAAGAGCACAAAATGTAAAAAAAAAAATAGAGGATACCACAATCCAAAATGTCATTTTCATGATAGTAGAATTTCAATTTCATAGTAAAGCAAAGCTAAAAATTGCACAGAGAATCCTACACAGTCCAAATCAACCTAAATGATAAAGGATACCTTATGTGAGCAAGGGAACTAATCAGAGTTGTGCGGGAAGAGGACTCGTTACAACATAGACACAAGAGAAGTGAGGAAGAGACGCGAAAAAGAGCCTATAAATGCAAACCGTTGTAATCAAACCAGCAGCCCGTGTTTATGGGCGCTTCATCAAAGACGCAACCGCACCACCAGAACCAAACTTGTGGAAATGTGTTCTCCCACCGCACCACAACCACGCCGCCGCGTCAAACAAACCCCAAGATATGTTTGGGATGCATAATCGTCTCCTTCAAAATTTGTAATTTATCCATATAAAAATAAAATTTAATTATTTTTCATGTAGTTTTCCACCATACTGTTTGATTAAGAACATGAAAATAATCAAAATGGTGTTAGAATCCAACTTGTCAAACAAGGCCGAAAAGAAAATGTAAATAAGAGAAAAAAAAAAAGGTGAAAAGGAGACTGCAAAATAGAGAATTGATTGAGCAGATGATTTCAAAGCTGGAATATTGTTTTTGGTTTGGAAGAGAGGAAATAAAAAAGGAAAATTGAGTTAAAAAATGTTTAAGAAAATGAATTTATTTTAAAATGTTTGAGCAAATTTATTTATTTAAAAAATTAATTTAATTATTTCAAAAAAAAATTCGATCAAAATTTAATCTGATTAATTATACCAAATTCTTTTTTCTAAACTAATCGCATAGTTTGTGGGGACTTCCTTCTTAGATTCTAAGGCTGCCATACCCACCAATGGACAATGCAGAAGTCCACAAATTTCAACTAATAATTAGACAGAATCACTAAAAGGGATAAGCATGACCAATTCTTATTGCAAGCTAAACCCAATTAGATCTTAACATGGTTTATGAATAGACTAATTTGGTAAATATTTTTTACCATTGGATCCAGAAGGTTCTGTGGGCCCATGCTATCTAGTCCGAAACATTAAAAGAAGAATGAAAAGAAGATGACCGCTCCGAAACATTAAAAGAAGAATGAAAAGAAGATGACATCGAGAAAGAAAGAGAGAAATTTCTATAAGAGAAGCTCAAAGACTTTTATCATCGAAAGAATACGTTCAGTAGAGTTACGTCTGAATTCCAATTGAAATTTGTCAGATGGTAGTGCCATAAAATACTAATTTCTGTTCTAAAAGGTGGGGAAGCACGAAGCCCGAGCCAACTCGACCCACATTGATTGTGGTAAAGAGTGTAGCGTGTGTTTTAAAATCTTTTTTGTCGCTTTGAGTTCATCCCTATTTCTATTTTTAGGGTTTAGGTTTAGGGTTCCTTCTTTTGTTCTCGACGTTGTCGACATTCTGAGTTACAACCCGACAGACACAGGCATTTACAAATATTCATGCAATTCAGTTACTACTCTCTATTCTTCAAACGAGTCAAATTTTAATGTTCGGTTTTGTCATGAGGAAATGAGATTCACTTCTCATTTTCTTTGCAGGTAGTCTTTTGGCGAAGCAAAGAAAATTTTATTTATTTGTACTCACCAGTTAACCCAATCTATGTTTAATATCATTCTTCTCTGTTTCTTTTGATTATTTTGAATCTATTCAAGTACAATATGGTTGTACTAAAGAAAATCTTTAGTACAACCATGTTGTACATCATTATTTACACTCTAGACTTATTATTGTTTTCCATGTTGTACATCAAGGTTTTTCTCTTGCACAACTATATTACACATTTGATTCATAGGATAAATAATTGATGTTTGATGATTTTTTGTCCAGCACAACCATGTTATACTCATGTATTTTTAGAGTAAAATTTTGTTATGGAGTATGATTCGACTTTTGATTGATTACTTAGTAATTTTTTTATCGAGTACAACTACGTTACAATCATGTGTTTTTAGAGTAAATCGATGTTTTGAAGTGGGAATTGATATCTGATAGGTCACCTGTTTGATTTTTTTGTCCATGACAACCATATCGTACTCATATTTTTTAGAGTAGAGCAATATTTTGAAGCTTGAATTCATATTTGATTGACCTCCTAGATGATTTTTTTCTTACTACCATTTTCTCTTAGTGTTAAATCTTTTTATGAAGCATGATATTTTATTAGTTAGCTGAATGATTTTTTTGGAGTAAACTAATGTTCTGAAGCGGAATTTGATTACAAATTGGCCACATATTTAATTTTTTGTCCAGGACAATCATGTTGTACTCATATTTTTTTAGAATTGAGCAATGTTATGAAGCTTGATTTGATATTTGATTAACCTCCTTGCTCATATTTTGTTAAGTAGAATTAGGTTCTGCTTTAAGTTTTTTTATAATTGTCCAATAAAACCTTATTGTGCTCATATTTTCTTAGAATAGAGCAATGTTCTGATGCTTGTTTGATATTTGATTGACCCCTGGATGATTTTATATCCAGTACAATCATGTTGTACTCAAGTTCTTAAGAATAAATTCATTTTATGAAGCATGGTTAAATATTTGATTCCCCAAGAGTTTGATTTTTGGTCTAATGCAATCATGATGTGCTCATGTTTTTTTAAATAAAATTATTTTATGAAGTGTGATTAGATATTTGGTTGCCTGTATATTTTTTTTTTGTCTAGTACAACCATGTTGTACTCATATTTTTTAAGAGAAAAATAATATTATGAAGAAGTATTTCATAACTAATTACCCTTCTGTTTGATTTTTTATCCAGTAAAACTAAACATTTTGTTCTCATATTTTTTTAGAATAGAGCAATGTTATAAAGCATGATTAGATATTTGATTGTCCAACTGTTTGATTTTTTCTAGTACAACCATATTGTACTCATGTTTTTTAGAACAAAATTATTTTATAAAACATGATAAAAATTTTTATAGCCCAGTTGTTTGATTTTTTGTCCAATACTACTATGTCGTACTTGTATTTGTTAGTAAGATAATGTTCTATAGAAGATTTGATAATTGATTGGTTTTCTTTTTGATTTTTTTGCCCAATAAAAAACATGTTGTACTCATATTTTCTTAGAATATAATAATGTTCTAAAACTTGATTAGAGATTTAATTAACCTTCTAGATCATTTTTTGTCTAGTGAACCCATTGTGTACTCAAATTTTTTTTAGAATAAAATTATTTTTATGATGCATTATTAAATATTTATATGGTCAGTTGTTTGATCTTTTTATCAAACACAACTATGTTGTACTCTTTTTTTTATATATAAAATAGAGCTTTGTTCTGCAACATGAATTGATATTTGAATGGTCTCCACGATGATTTTTTGTCCAGTACAACCATGATGTACTCATGGTTTTTGTTGAATAAAATGATATTGTGTTTTATTTTTTATATTGGATGATTGAAATATTTATTTTTTTCCCTTTCACCTCTTCTAGGTTTTGTAGACAATGCCTCATAGGGGGATCACATTTTGTTTCAAGTCAGCAACATTCAGGACAATTTGTGATGAACTAAACCAATATATTAATGATGATGATGTGCAGATATCAAGGAGGCTGAACATAGATCATTTTTTAAGTTTGCCACCTATTCAACAAGATATTCCACTAATCGTGCAACCTTTGGAATGTTGGAATTTTGAAAAATATGTTTCAGTATCGAAGAACATGACGTGCACTTCACTATAGATGAAGTGGCCTTAATAATTGGGATGTTCAACAGAGAAGAAGTTTTTTGGGAGAAGAAACCCCTCTCCAATTTAACATCTTTAGATTTTTAAAAATAAAATTAAAGAGTATAAAAATAAGCAATCTTAATAACTTTATTAGTGTGCTTACTAATATTTTGTTAATAAATTTTTTTCCCTTACAATAACTATAAAGTACCAATGGATCTTTTGTTTTTTGCTAGAAACATTCATGAATTTCAAGTTATATTTGGCCAGCTGACATATGTAGGTTTTTAGTCAATCAACTTGATATTATAGCAGAAGGGAAGATGTCAGACATTGTTTGGGTACATGCGTGGTTATGTCACTCTATTGATGGTAAAGATATTTTCAATATCATATTTAACACTGCATATGAATGCATTGCCTAAATCTTATTTTCCCTTGTTATGCAGATCTATTTTCTTATCATACAGATGTGGCTCCCACCATGCATCATGCATGAACTCACAGCTTTACTAGCTGATAGTTCCAATATTCATCATTCTCCAATCCAACATCTTCACCAACCACTAAATTACCTCATTTAAGTTGGTCGTTAACTATTGCTTTGCATGTTAGCTCTCTACATAGTCTACCACGTAGCTCTGTGCATAGTCCTCCACATAGATCCATACATAGTCCACCAAATGACACTATGCATAACTTTTCCACAAACCTATGAGCATTTATGTTTTCTACTAATATTCCACAAACCTATGTTATAAAAAAAAATGTCAATAGTGCTTTTGAGTTTAATGTCGCAAAATGGTCGGTTGAAGGTGTTAGTGTGGTTCCACGCCAAGAGAACAACAATGATTGTGATATGTATGTGTGTAAATTTATTATTTTTATTGTTTCTCGAGAAATCATAGATTGGAGTGAGCATCAAGATTGACAATAAAAAAGTTAGGGTTGAATTTTCTTATAAACTATTTTGACGTCCAGAAGAATATTAAAATTATGTTGTAAATTGTGCTATGTTTTTCTTTCATTTAATGTTTTAAATTATCTGATTAAAAGAATCCCACATTTCTTTACAGAATAATTGATATATTTTATGCTTTGAATTATCTTCTTATAAAACTTACACACATTACTTCACTTAAAAAGTGACATACATCCAACAAAAAAATGCTACAGGATGTAGCCTAAGGTACAACATGGTTTCTATCATGCTAAATAGAAGTACGACCATGTTGTACTGGAGAAAATTCAATATAAATGTTGAATCAACAGTCGTGGGATGCGTCACAATATTATTGCACTTAAGAAAAATAGGAGTACAACCATGTTGTACTGACCTAAATTTCACCCATATAACCAATTAAATACCATATATTTGGGCACAACATATTTATACTCAAGAAATACCTGAATTTAACCATGTTGTACTAGGTGAAAATTCACATAGATGAAAATCAAATGTCGACACGTAGTGCATAATATGGATGCAGTCCAAGGAGAAGCCAAGAACAACCATGTTCTACTGACAAAAATTTAACCTACAATTCAATCTACTATCATAACATGGGGCACAACATGGTTGTACTCAAGATAAGGCCGAGTACAACCATGTTGTATTGACCAAAATTTGACCCACAAGGCCAATCTACTAATAATTACGTATTTCCTATAACTACATTTTATATTAGAACTTAATTTTTCAAAATTGACAATCCAAATCTTAGAATTTTCAAAATTCTCCAAGTATCTAACCATGTATTATGTAGGACTATAATTAGAAATCTATACGACTGGGCCACCATTTTCATGCAATTATTCTTCTTCAAAAAATAATATAGCTTACTTGAATAAAATGCAACTGCTTGCTTCATAATAGGGCTGCTTTTGACAACATGAATAACTTCAGACTGGTCGCATTTAAGATTTTCGTCCTGCTCATTTTTTCTCCATGTAGCCATGAGTTTCTCCAATCCTAAAAAATAATCTGTGATAGAGCTTGTAAGAATAGAGATTCCATGACATACATTATTTGTAGGCTCACTAAATTGTATTGATAATATTTCCATGCAGAATAAAACTTTATTAAATGGTGTTAACCATTTTTCTTAATTCTATCAATTTCATTTAGTCAAGCATGAGTATGAAGATCTCCTGTCTATATCATCCCATGTCATAATTGTACAAATCCCTCCTCTGAATCACATTTTCTCATGCATGCGTGAAACAATCGTTGTACTATCTTATTACTACTGCAACAATATATTTTTTAAGGAGTCTTCTTAGAGAAATGTCATTGACATAATCAATGTTGAGTTTGAACCAATAAAATTTCTGTAAATTTTGTCATTGTTTGATCTTGATCAATGTATATTGTTATAGGATGCTTATAATGAATAACAAAGTAAATGATTCAATGGTATTTTCTGATAAAATTGTTAATTCAAACAAAATATTTTGCCAATAATGAATAACTCTAATAAATGGTGCACAAACTAAATTGTACTTATTAAGTCGATAACTAGTGTAAAAAATTATGACGTCTCCGAAGTAATCAAAGTCTAACCTTGACATGTCATCACTCAAAAAAAAATCCAATCAATTTGACTCATCAAATTTGACATCCTAGGTAAACATAATATTATTAGCTTATGTTTCTTGAATAATTGCATTAGAGCATTAGAATCTTCATTCTCAATTCTACCTCTCTTATCTTTTCATATATAATTAAGTGCATCTTTCTGTAAAAAAATTATTTTATATACTCCTCCAATTTCCTTAACAATATATCTGAATGCATCAATTGCTCTACTTTTTGCTTGTGTCATTGATTGTGGCATAGATGTTTTGGCTTCACTGATGTGATAATATCATCTCAACGGGTGTTGATCAACTAGTTATTCTAATGGATGGTTATGACAATCTATAAATTTATTTACAATTCACTTACTTGTTGGATCAATGACAAATCTAATCATTGTACAACAACAGGGTCTTGTGTCTGTTTTTTTGAACTCTGATGTGCTATTTAGATTTCTTGCTTTCTTATGTCCAGCTTTCGAGCATAAAAAATCTTTTGATTTTATATTCATTTCAAAAACTAAAACCCATATCATGTGCATAGTTGCAATACAAATTATATGTCTCATTTCATTTTGAACATTGGTGGAAAAGAGTTTTTTTTTTTGTATTTGGTTTAGAATCCACAGAAATTACATCATTGCATTCGTCTTCTTGCAGCGAGACCTCCAAATTCATTGATTAAAACATGGATGTAGTTAAGAGAAATGAGATATAAACATGTTATACTCAAGAAATAAACATCCAAATTACATATCCTGCATAAAAATATGAAGTACTAGTTGGTTGTATTTGGGTTATAGTAGAGTAAAACCAAGTTGTATCATAGACCAAATGTTCATAATGCCCTTACGTATGTTATAATATGTAGTACAACATAGTTGTACTCATGAAAAAAATATATAACATCATGTTAGACTATAGAGAAAATATTCATAATATCCTTACTTATGTTATAATATATAGTACAACATGTTTGTACTCATGAAAAAATAATGTAAAACTAAGTTGTATTCTAGGTTTGTTATAATACGTAATGCAACAAAGTTGTACTCATGTAAAATAATGTAAAACCATGTTATAATATAGACCAAATATTCATAATGTCGTTATCTATGTTATAATATAAAGTACAACACGGTTGTACTTATGAAAAAATGATATAAAATCATGTTGTATTATACACTAAACATTCATAATGTCATTACCTATGTTATAATATGTAGTACAACAAGGTTATACTTATAATGATGTAAAACTTAGTTGTAATTGAGACGAAATGTTCATAACAAGAAGTACAACATGATTGCTCTCGAATAACAAATGTTATAATCAAATGAATCTTTTACAACACACAATAACAGTTTACAAAGGAATGCTCAAGGGAAGATGACATCCAAATCTTCTAGGATAATGTTATGTTTGTCCTCTATCTTCGCTACGACCTATAGTATTTTTCTTCTTTTTCGGTTTGGGCGACAGAATAATATTCAGCCATAAACCCTACAGCTTTCTTTTTCTCCTTAAGCTTGGGCAGCGTTCAAGAAAAAAAAATGACACTCTATCTTCTAAAGTTTTCTTTTTACATGAATTTTTTGCCGCGCAAATCAATGTAGGTTGAGTCCGGCTTCAAGCTTCCCCACTTTTTAGATGAGAAAATAATATTTTACAGCACTACCAACTGGGTTGTTTCAATTGGAGCCCGAGCGTAACTCTATGTTCAAACAAACACAATAATTTCTCCAAAAAAAAAAAAAAATTGAGTATAGAGAGTGTATATATAGACTCTTTATTTATAAAGTTGTGAGTGATCCTCATTACACTACATTATTGACTTTGCATGAAAAAGACAAAAAAAATATATGAAAATATGTATCAAATTAGTGTCATATCTTTATGCTTAGTTGCTAAATAGATTTAATTAGGATTTGAGGATGAATCATCTTTGTGTATATATGAGCTTGGGCTAAGTTGTTTGTATTTGACCATACCTTTAAGACACAATGCTTATTTTTTCTTACAAACTGAAATTTTAAAAACAATCTTAGATTTTGCTTTCAAACATACTTCCTTAACCCATAATGAGGCCTAAGTTCAAGGTCTTGCAAATGTGATGTGCATGCACCCAAAAAAAAAGTAATATATTATATGATATTAAAAAATTTATTAAAAATATCACTTATAGCCAACCATTAGTTCCAAGACTGCCAAATGCTTAATGAGCCATTTGCAAATGAGCAGGGCATGCCACAGAATAAATTAAGCCACTTACTTTCTGGAGCTGGCAACCCTTAAATTGCCCTTCTCATTTTCTCTAATTGTTAAATTTATTTACAGTAACAACTACTTTAAAATTACAAAATTACCTCTCTCTCTTTTTTGCAGAATATTTCAGGAATTAGAAAAATATTACATCAGGGTTCTGTATGAAGAGCTGCTTTCGGAGTCCAATCTCATGCTAACAAGTGGATGGTTGAAAAGGTGTGACCCGTCCCGACTTTCAATCAATAAGAATACTCACTCGCGTTATTCTGAATATTTTTCACGTTATTCATGTGTTATTGGTGAGGGTTGAGGAATATTCCCTCGCGCTATTCATATGTTATTTAATGTGTTATTCAATCTGTGTTATAGAAATATTATCTCGCGTTATTCTGAATATTTTTTTCGCATCATTCATGTGTTATTTAATATGTTATTGATATGTTATTCATGTGTTATTGGTGTGTTATTGAGGCTTTAGGAATATTTCCTCGCGTTATTCATGTGTTTTAATTTGTTATTCTAAAAATCACTATAATAACACACCAATAACACTTGAATAATGCGAAAAATATTCAAAATAATGCAAGGGGATATTCATATAACGCGTCTTCATTTTTTATGTAGGTGAATCCGATCTTTCACCTGAAATTAGACTCTACAAACAGCTATGTAATATTTTTTTCCTGCCAGGGGTTCTCACTCAATACTTGAGTCACCATCAAATAATACCTCTCTTCCCCTTCCACTTCATATACCCGATCTTCTCCCCTCCTCCCACAAACCCTAATCTCCTTATTCTCTCCAGAGATACAGTAGCAACCATTCATAGATGGCCGGATTACAGAGATCCACAGAAACCTTCAGGAGATCAGGATCATCAGGGCTCGTGTGGGAGGACAGATTCATCCAAGATGAAATGAATACAACAAAACCGAAGGAGGAATCGGCGGATTTCAAAGACCAAACACAAGCACAAATTGATGGATCTAGCGGCGTGAAGCGAAGCCTATCAACCGGTGCTCGGCCTTATCGGACCGGCAGAGTTTCGCCGGCACTTGATCCTCCCTCCCCCAAGCTCTCTGCGTGTGGTTTTTGTTCAATTTTCAGCAAAAATGGTGCTGGTAATAAAACCAAGGCTCATCGCCGGTGAATTTCCGGTGGGCTATTGCGGCGGTGAAGAAGATATGGGAAGACCGCTAGCGGTTGATTAGGCCTGCTTTGCTTCTGGTTATGTATTTGTTTGCCTATGTTTTTAGGTTTGCGTGAATAAGATTTTTATTTTGTAAATTTTTTGTTAGCTCATGTTGGAGGTGATTGTTTCTTTCTTGTTTAAATTAGGGTTTTGATTTTGTTTTTATAATCTTTGTTTTCTTTTTTGTTGTATATAATTCATGGAGTCGTGAGTGAGATGTAGTTGGTGATCAGAGAAGCTCTGCTGCTTCTGATTTGTTTCTTTTGTTTTGTATTTCTTAATTAGATGATTAGAGTTTTGCTGTTGGCCATGTTTGGACTGGTTTCATTTTGCTAAATTTTTGCTTGATTAAGTTGATGAAATTCATGATTTTTGGTGGATTAAGTTGATCAAAATATGATTTTTTTTCTCTGTACTTTCTGCAACAGTTTATAATTTCGCTGCGTGAAGTTCTTAAATTGTCTCTCCCTAGAGAGACAGGAAGATTAGTCTAAGACCTGCACCGTTGGTTTCAGGCTTCTGAATTTTTACTGGCCTCTGTAACTTACTTTCTATTTCTAATTAACTAAATATGCCCACTCCATTGCAATTAATTAGAATTTTGTAAGATATAGGCATGTTTTAGGATCTGGTTGGGCAACTAATTCTCTTAGCTCCCTCCTGTCTTCTTCCCCTGTTTCTTTCTTCTTCTCCTCTCCCTAGCTATTTTATAGGGTTTCCCTGAGGGTGGATTGGTCCTTCTGCTATAGTGAAAATTGTGGGAGATTTCCCACCAGAGCTATTGTGTGGTGTGCTCCACCATGTTGAGTTTTGATTGGCTTTCCTTGTGGGGATAGTTTGCGATGATCTTTATATATTACCTACTTTGTGTTTCAAATTACCTTCACAATTAGGTTTGAGGAATAATTTTCTTGTTGCTGTCTAGAAATTTCTAGCGTGAAGTTTTTTTTTTTTCAACCTAAAATGCAATTATAGTAAGAAAGCTAATATTTGATTTTGTAGAATATGTGTATAATATATATATGTGTGTGTGTTTGTGCCGCGTACCTCGGCCTGTTCGTTGGCATTCTCAGTGTAAGATCCCTCAGGTCGAGGGTTCGAATCCCCTCTGGCACAATTGGTCTTAAGGATATGGTATGCTCAGCTCGTGTTCGGTGAGGGTGTAAACCAGCCGAACACGAGCTATGTTCGTATTCAAACACAATTGGACTCAGCTCATGTTCGACTCGTTTATATTTAGAGCTCAAAAAGTGTGTTCGTATTCAGCTCATTTGCTTAACGAGCCGAACACAAGCTATTCACGAACAAAAAGTTCTTTTAACAACTCTAATTATTTAGTCATAAGATAATAACAATTTGAGCCAGATTTAAAAATTATTATTTGTATTAAAACATCATTTGAATCTAATTTAATAATTTTTATTCTATTTTCTTAATCAATATTTTAATTGATTATAAATCTTTTGTAGCCTTGTAGTCAATTAGATTTTTTTT
>NW_018165006.1:3410-17988 GCF_001263595.1 Phalaenopsis equestris | reverse complement strand
ATATATATATATATATAGTTTATTAACACTTAATGAAGCCTTAATTCTTAAATTACTTTTGCCCCCAAAATCTCTACATAAAAGAATCCGCAGCACGTTTGAAGAAGCCCGATTAGCCAACGCCTCTTTTTTCTACTGATTTTTATATTTTGGCCATTTTAGTTGCAACTCCTTTTTACTTTCATTACCTCCAAGCAGGCAAAGCAGCCCACCTTGTTTGACTGCATGCTCTTTTGTCCCTATCACAAAGGGTTTTAAATTTTTTTTATATTGAGGGCAACATTTATATGCATTTATATCCCAAGTCTTTTGAAGGAGAGGAAATTTATATTAAATTATATATTGATAATATATTATATTTAATGGTGTTAAAATGTTATCCCTGGCATGTAAATTTTGTACACGTGTATTGAAATTATAGAGAAATTTGTGTGCTTTTAACAACTCAGCACATTTTTTTGGCAAGTGTGCACCGGCTCAGCATTTCTGTTAACTTATATTATGTGACAATGAAATTGATAAGATAGTAATTTATGTTACTAATTGGATGAGATGGTTGTGTTATAATCAAATAAGTTGGGTTTTACTTGTCTAAGAAATGTATATGATGTATATAGTAGATATATTAGATTCAGAGGAACTATGATAGGGGCTGCATGGAGGCCAAAATTTTTTATCCAAAAGTATACTTGGTTGCTGACTTACTTTGATCTTTATGTTGAGGGATGCATGATTTATCGGGGCTTAGACTTAATTAAATATCTAAATCACGTCACGGAATAGAATCGTGTGGAATCAAGATAATCAGAACAAACTTATGAACCGAAGCACAATAAAACTAGTGAACCAGAAAAACACACGAGAATTTAATGTGGAAAAATACGAGGAGGAGGAAAAACCATGGAGCCACACCACCACAATAATTTCACTATGAATCAAATAGTTTTATTGAGAACACACTCAATTTCCTCTCCTCTTTCAAGGAAGTTTACAAGACCTCGCTCCAAACTTTTCCTTCTCTGATTCGACACGAGAAACGCACGTCGAAATCACTAAAGTCCTACTCTCTCACACTTTCTCACATTCAATGAGTTTTTTTTTTTTTTTTCGAAGAGCGCGGAAGAATGACTACTATACGACACTGAAATTCAGCTCTTAAAACCAAAAAAATTGCTTGTTAACTATTTTGGGTGCATAGGTGCCCAGACTTGGCACCGAAGAGTCGTTCTCTCTAAGGAAATGGGGTGTTGAGTCTAATATTGGACACCTAGGAGCCTAAAGGGGGTGGCTCCTCTGCAGCGCCCACAAGTGGGGCATATGCATGAGCAGGTGTAATGGTCTCCAAATCAGTCTCCATAAATAATAATCTCCCACTTTGAAACTGATTGACTCCAACATCAGTCTTTTGTACTTGCACTCCCATCTGAATCGCCTTCATATTCGTGTGTAATGGTGTGGCACATTCTTGGACTTAAACTTTATTAAACCCAACTAAAGTCAAGCACAGCTTCATTTTCTCAGCTGTCACCACCTTCATGAACATATTCGTAAGATTCTAAGTTATGTGTATTTTCTTCAGCAACAACTGCTCATTTTCTAAAAGAGAGCAAATAAAATAATACATAAGCTGAATGTGTTTCTTCCTAACATGAAAAGTTGCATTCTTAGCAAGATGAATCACACTCATACTTTCACTGTGCAATTTTCAATCTCCTGCTCTTTGTCAAATTCTACTATAAAACTTTGCAACTTAATCAAATCCTTCCTAGTCGCAGTGATAGCAATATATTTGGTCTTTGTAGTTTAAAGTGCAACAATATTCTACAACCTACAAATCCAACTCACCATCTTGTTTCCCAATGTAAGGATATACCACGTTGTACTTCTGCTATCTACATTTACTGTCAGATCTGAATCTACAAATCCTTATAGACTGATCCCCGCACTTCCATGTCAAAGTGCCCTATTGATTGTTCCCCTTAAGTACCTAAGAATCTACTTTACATCTTCCCAATGATGTCTAACTGAATTGCCCATGTACATGTTGACTACTCCCACTACATATGCAACACCTAATCTGGTACAAATTATTGCAGACATCAAACTTCCAACTACTGAAGCATATGGAGTTTTCTCCATTTATGTGTGCTCTGCTTCAGAGTTAGGTGATAGCTCCTTAGATAGTTTGAAGTGAATACATAAGCGATTGCTAACTAGTTTCATCTCACTCATATTGAACCTTTATAGGATCTTCTTAACATACTCTGGTTGAGAAAACTTCAATGTTCTTGCACTGTGTTCTTGCACTCTTCTCCCTATTGATTCTCATCTCAAGGATCTTCCCGGTTGGACTGAAATTCTTCATCTCAAACTCACTTGATAATTATTTGTACAAGTCTCTGATTTTCTCCATATTTTTACCTGTAATCAGCATGTCATACACATGCAAAAGAAGCAAGATATAAAAATTACTGAAGTATTTGATGAAGCAACAATAGTCTGCCTGACATTAGGTACCCATTATCTACATAAACTTGTCAAATCTCTGGTACTATTATTTTTTAGCCTACTTCAAGCCATAGAGGCTCTTCTTCAATCTGCTGGCCAATTTTTTTTTGCTTAGAACCTTGTAACCTTGTGGTTACACCATATATTGCTCCTCCTCCTGATCTGTAAGTAAGAAAGCTATTTTACATACATCTGCTCCAGCTGTAGATCTTCTTATGCCACAGACTCAGTACAACCTTGACAGTCGTCTTCTTCTCCACTTGGGAAAAAGATCTTTGTGTAATCCGCTCTTTTCTTCTGCTAGAAACCCTTTATAATAAGTCTTACCTTGTACTACTTTCTACCATCTGACTCCATTTTCAGCCTATAGAGAAACTTGTTGTGTAGTGCTCTTTTGTCATTTTGTAATATCGTCAAATCGCAAGTCTGATTTGACTCTAAAAATTGTGTTTCTTCAACCATGACAAGCTCTCACTCCCTTTAGTCTTCAACTTAAGTAGCCTCCTCAAAGCACTTTAGTTCACCACTATCAGTTAATATAAAATAGTGAAATGAAGGAGAATATTTATGTACATATTATATCGCTCTGTTGGATCTTTTGAATTCTGCAGCAGGTGATTGACTAACTTTCAATGCTCCTTTTGGTTGAGCACTTCTTCTCTCTCCATCCTCTTGATCACCAGTGTCTTATATCTTAACATACTTGGACTCTTCAAAAATAACTGATGGGTTGTCCTAAGTTCTAAGCTTGTGCCTGTATATCTCGATTAAATTGACATCCATGCTCCTGATAATTTTTTTTATTGTGATAATCCCAGAACTTATACTCAAACTCATATAAGTTGTATCTAATGAAGGTGCACTTGACAGAATTTCAGTCAAGCTTACTTCTAGAATCTGCATCAAAATGCACATATGCATGATAGCCAAATACTCTTAAATGAGATATACTTACCTTTTTGTCATTCTAGGCTTCTTCAAGTAAGTCTTCCTTCAAAGGTATTGATAGATCATGGTTTATCAAATAAATTGAATTATTTACTACTAAAGCCCAAAGCTATTTTAGTAAGCCTACAAGCAACCTCATGCTCCTTGCACACTCTATGATTGTTCTATTGTAGTGTCTTTGGGACCGTAAACACATGTCTGATCACCTCTGTAGCACAGCAATTTTTGAACTTATGATCCAAGTACTCACCCCCATTTTTTGATCTGAAATATTTCAGCTTCAAGTCTGTTTCATTTCTGTCACAGCCTTCCACTACTTAAAGACTTCATATACATAAAATTTTTACTTTAAGAAATAAACTCATCTCTTTCTTGTGTGATCATCAATAAACATGAAAAAATAGTGAGAACCTCTTACGAATTGAACTGAAGTATGACCTCATTCGTTAGTAAGTACAAACTATAGTTTCTTTTATTTCACCACCTACCCACTCTTAGAGAATGAAACTTTCTTTTACTTGTCATATATACAGTCTTCACAAAAATCTCGATCAATTGATTTTAAACCATGAAGTTTATTTTTAGAAAGTAGTGATTTCATATCATGGCCAAGCTTACAGTGCCACAGACCTACATCCACCCTACTTCCAACCACATCGATGAAATTAGGCTAATCAGCTATTTTATTGATCATATAAAGGGTACCTTCAATGTTGCCCCAAGCTATCACCAGTGCTCCCTAGTCACCTTCCACGAATAACCTGTGAAAGTAGCCACAAGTCCTGACTTTTTCAGCTGACTCACAAAAATAAGATTTTTCTTCAAACTTGGAACATGCCAAACTTCAATAAGCTTTAAGATTGTTCCATTTGGCAAATTGATACCAACATCAGCTTTTCTTATAATACTACAGGGCTTAGTATCTCCCAAATAGTCCTTTCCTATATGACTCCTAGTGTAGTTTTTAAACACATCTTTATTGGGGAAAGCATTAAAAGAGGCGCCTAAATCTATTATCTAAGATTCAATGCTGAACAGGGATAACACCAGAGATTCAGTTTGGATTCCACTAATGAAAATATTTGTAGAGAGATTCATTTCCTATCCTCAACTACCAATTTTTCTTGGAGCTTTGCATTTCTTCGTAAAATGCCCTTTCTTAGCGTTGTTCCAGCATTCTCCTCTACTTGACTTAGGCATTCTTCTTCTGGACTTGGATCTATCTTTATCAATATTCATGTCCAAATTCCTTCCTCTATTATCAGTATTCAATTCAAAACCTGAAGATTCACCATTCACTATTTTTCTATGAACTTCTTCATTCAGCATCAAACCCACGATGTCGTCGAAGTTCAACTTTGAATTCCATGAAGAATTTCTCATCGTCGTGACCAATCCATCCCGGTTATCAGGCAACAGAGATATTATCACCAATACTCTGATCTCATCATCAAAGTTTATTCCCACATAACACAATTGACTCGTCACAGTATTAAAATTATTTAGATGTTCTGCCACCGAATTTCTTTCCACCAACTTCATTTTGAGTGGCTTCTTCATGGGAAAAACCTTATTTGAAGCAAAAGATTTTTCATACATTATGGTTAGTGTTTCCATGAGATCCATTGTAGTTTTCTAATTTACAACGTTAAATAAAACATATGAGAAAAGTGACAACTTAATCAAACCTAATGTCGTTTGATCTAATACTTTCCATTCCTCCATAGGCATAGACTTAAGCTTCCTTGTAATTCCTTCTAATGGTGAATATTGTGTTTTCCGAAACAAAAAATCCTCCACTTGCATTTTCTAGAATTCAAAGTTCATCCTATTAGACTTCTTCACTTTAAACCTTTCTTTGTCGACCATTTCTCTCACTCAAATTAAATACCGCTATGATACCACTTATGTTGAGGAACAAACTCTTCAGAAGAATCATCTTTCTCAGTTCATCGAGGCTTAGAATTAATTAATAATCAAAACCACGCCACTGAATAGAATCACATAGATTTGAGAAAACTGAAACAAACTTATGAACAAAAGCACAATAAAATAATCAAACCAGAAAAGAGCACAAGAATTCAAGATGAAAAAACCCGAAAATAGGAAAACACCACAAAGCCACACCTCCATAAAAGTTTCATTATGAATCAAAAAGTTTTACAGAGTACACACTCAATTTTCTCTCCTCTTAAAAGGAAACATACAATACTTCGCTAAAAACTCTTCCTTCTCCAATCTAACATGAGAAATGCACATCAAAATAACTAAAATCCTCCTGACAATTCTCACATTCACCATATTTTTTTAAGAACATCGAAGGAAGACTACTATATGGTGCTGAAATTTGGCCATTAAAAAAAAAATAGCGTGATAACTGCTCTGAGAGTCTATCCATTTGGACATGGCACTTAAGTATTGTTCTCTCTAGAGTAATGGAATGTTGTGCCTAATATTTGGTGCCTAGGCTCCCAAAGGGGGGCGCATAGGTGCACTCTCCTCTATCGGTCCCCATAAATGGACGCATATATGCCCAGCACCGACATTTCTATTTTGGTATTGAGCATGTTTAGTAACCTTCAAATCAATCTCCATATATAACACTTTACATTAAACATTAGCATTATATTTCCACGTTCAATCAATATTGATAAAAAAAAAAGTATTGTACAACATTGTTGTCATTGATTTCATGAAATAATATTATTGTCTCAAATAATTTCTTGGAATTTTTTTTGTCCCAACACAAAAAAACTTTCTAACTCCTCCCTTGATTAGATCAGTCTAATTCAAGTTAAAATAAGTTTGAATAAGGTTATGATATAATATTTAACCCACATAATAAAAAATTGAGTTTGACTCAAAATATATTTGGATTTGGTAAAATTTTGGTCATAGTTGAGCTAAACCTATCGACCCAAATTATCCCCTTAGTCAAACATTGGCAATCATTACATGATTATTGGTAATGAACATAATAAAATTAAGCAACAACTAGAAACTAGCATGATTGTTGTTTTTCTAACTAAGAAATATGGTAGTCATGCATCGAATATCAATTTTATTAGATGTTACGTGACTTGCATTATGAAAATTTTTGTTAGTCAATGTATGTGATTGATTATTGATTAATTAGGTTACTTGATGACAAGGATCATGAAGAAATAAGTAGCTTAAATTAGCAAATGGTGTGCATTTGCTAACTTACATGAATGTTTGTATTGATCTATGGATGTGCATGTGAATGTGAACGTATTGGCACATGTATTGTAATTGTAGGACATCTAAACAAAGGTATATGTCTGTATAGGTGCTGATAGTATTGTAATGGCATGTGGTCCAGATTGAGGGTGTAATAAACTAAAATAATATTCACATAAGATAATATAGGCAGATCAAGTAATAATAAGAGATTAGATTATCTTCCCACATGGATTCCACCTTAATTACTAAAAATTAATTTTCTAACTATTATCTAGCCCATTGAAATGAAGTGATAAACAGTGATGGCCAAAATATTAGGCTAATAAAAAGATAATTAAACTAATAATTAATGGGTTAAAGTTTGTTGGACAATTCAGTAAGTTAAAACCTCAAGATTAAATTTATAAAAAGTCTGTACATGTTTATAAGTTTGTCCTATTAATGAACATGTTTTTGAATCTTTCAGAAACATGTAATTTATAAGTTTAACTCCTAAGCATACAAGTCTTGGGAAATTTTATGCATACACATTTCTCACATTAAGATTCACTCGCATGCTTAATAGTATCTCTCAAAGACAAAATAAAATATTTTTTACAAAAAGAGTCCTTTTATTTGTGTGAAATTTTGAAATGCAAGCATTTGAATGAAGGTTAAGTATGTAGAGTGAAAAGATAAAAGGGTGGTTGAATGAACCTTTTTTTGGCATGTAAGCCGAAGTCTAGCCGAGTTGGGCATCTCTAACGTGTAGGCTGCCTCAGGCAGGTTAACTGTTGGACAAGTTGCGACATTCTCAGGGGGACCTCCTAATTGTTTAAAGGATCCCAAATTTGCAGCAATCCCGACAAAACCACATTCCATGGGAGGTAGAGTGTTAGTCCCCTCACCAGAAGAAGGGCCCTTCATCTTATGCAAATCTGAGGTAGTAAAGGAGCAAATTATATCCCTGGTCTCCTGTTCCACCGATGTAGAAGGGCAACAGCTCTAAGAGCATCCACCAACAAAGGATTATGGGTTGCCTCCATAATGGGCACCCTGAATTCCTCTAGCATCATCATTGTAGTTGTAAGCTCTTATCTTTGCTCTTCCGCCAACATAGAAGGATCTTGGGTGGAAGTTAACGGCTCCGCCAACCTAACCTCCATACGGGTTATTCTCGTTGTCCGGCATTTCTTCACTAAGAAGTCGCCCTCCCTAACTTGGGACCTCTCTATATGGCAGTCAGAAAGTGAATCAGATGACCCTACTTCTTTGCTAGGCTCATGAAATCTTGTCTCAACCACAAGAGGCTTTATAGAGCATACGCTCTTGGACGAAACCTTTGCCCGCTGCATCATCACCTAAACAACCATCTTCTCAGCATCCTCATTGAACTTAACTGACTTGGAGAGGGGGATTTATCTTCATGATCACTGACAAAAGATAAAAAATGATATACCTCTTGAACACTACTAAAGTAAGATACATTTTTTTTCCTTCAATTCTCCCCCCTTTTATAAGAGTCTTAGCAAGGAATTCTAGAAGTTTTTGGTTATTGCGTATTTAATAATCAGAAATATCAATAGCTTTTTGAAAATTAAGATTCTCTTGTCCTTATCACAGTCATCACTATCAAGGAGGAAGAGAATTGGGAAACTTGAATAGGCACATTAAAAATGTGTCAGCGCAAATCTTAAGGAGATCTGACTATCCACAGAGAAGATGATGTGGTGGTATGGAACCCGCTATGGATAGTTCAATGGCCCATATCTATCTGGCCAACTTCTGTGAGCTGAGAGAAACATAGTCCCAAGACGGATGAACTCGGTCACCCTCCTAAAGTCTACTAGCACAAAACTCATGCAGATAATCTTTCGACATTGTTCAACTAAGTTTGACGAACGATGAAAACTGCCCAGATCTAAAGCAGCAGTCAAGGCCTCTTGGTCCACACTTCAGCCATAGCCACCCTGGAAATAACTTTGTCGGTCATTACAATAGGCACTTGGTGCATGGCCTTCAAGCAGAAAATCTGGTCGGGTTCCATCCCATGCTTCTGGCCCCATCCAGCCATATGTCATTTTAGGCTCCCGACCGTATAATTATGTATTGACAAAAAAACCCCCTATTTTACCTATTTTTTTTAGGGTACAATGTAATTTTAAATCTTTATTCCTATAAGTAGGGGCTCATTTCATGAATAAAGATGACACGATTTTACTATAAATAACTATTCTCTTTGTTTTCTTCCTCTCTTTCGTGCTCTAAGGTATGTCTCCAAAATAATCTTTGATTTAGCACCTAGTGAATCGATGATATGGGTGAAAGCACCAACATGTCAGCTGGACATAAAGACAAATTGGGAGATGCTACTCCTCTCAAATCATAACTGCCTACTTAAGTACCATTCTACCCTTTCCTTAGAGAATTCCATTACACATATAAATAATGTATTGTCGCATCTTTATAAAGGCAATGGAGAAAGTACTTGGGTTATACCAGGTAAAGTAATTCTGGTTCTATATTTTATTTTTGTCTCTAATTTCATAGTATTAGAGCCAAAATAAGAAAATGGGTACGACGCCTCAACCTCTCTCATCAACTAGAACCACATTTTGATCCCACATCCTACTTTCAAGCAGACAAATTTCAACACTGTAGCAAGTAATGAATGAGGAATTTTAGGCTCCGCAAGCCCAAGCTACATGAAAATTGGTTTCATTTCCCACAAATCAATTGATTATAGGTTTACACTAGACCTATTGCACTAACTTTAATGGTAATGGGTTAATGGCAAGGTACAAAGCTTGCCTTGTTGTACAGGGACACAAATAAGAACTAGTTATTAAATATCATGTTACATTCAGTCTAATAGCAAAAATGTCAATGCTTAGATTACTCTTTACTTTTGTGTTTCAAAAACAATGGCAAATATTTCAACTAAATGTGTCTAACTCCTTCCTAGATGGAGTTCTCGGTGAAACAATCTATATGCAACAATCTATTGGTTTCAATGATAATCAGCTCCCATCACATGTGTGCTTACTCAAAAAAGGTCATCTATGGTTTAAAACAATCTTTGTGGCAATGGTTTGCCACAATCTCTAGATTCTTCACAAACCATAGCTTCAAATTCAGCAAAGCTGATCCATCTTTACTTTTCTCCAAACAAAATCAGTACCGCACATATGTCCTTCTCTATGTGGATACAATATTTTGATTGCAGGTACTTGTGAATCTCTCCTAGTACAACTCAAACAAAAACTCATTCCATCATTCAGATGAAAGACTTGGGTCCCATATCAAGGTGTCTTGACATAGCAATTACTCACACTATTTCATTCTTATTCTTGCAGCAAAAAAGGTTTCAGCAACTCTTGCAAACAGCAGGCATACAAGGTTGCAAGCTGATATCCACTCCTTTACCCTTAAAGCTTAATCACTCTCAAAAAATTGTCAACCTAATGGAAAATTCTACTACATATCGGCAATTAGTTGGACCACTGCAATATCTTACAATTACAAGGCCTGATATCTCATTTATCATCAATCAATTGTGCTAACACATGCACAATCCATCTAACTTTCACCGCTCCTTACTTAAATGTGTTTTTTAACATCTACAGAGTACAATTGATCACGGCATTCTCATTATAGCATCATACCTTCAACTACAAACCTTCTCCGACTCTGAATTGGCAACTGCTTCTACTAACCACCAATCAGCTATAAGTTATTGTTTGTATTTGGGCAACACACCGATTTCATGGATGATGAAGAAGCACCACACTGTGGTCCGGTCATCAACAGAAGCAGAATAGCAGGCACTTGCAATAAGTACAACAGAGGTCATATGGCTACGACATTTACTCCAGGACTTTGATATTCCTCAATTACAACCCACCAAACTACATTGTGAAAATCTCTTAGCTATGTTTATAACAAAGAATCTGGTGTTTCATGCAAGCAAGAAATACATTGAGATTGATTATCACTTTAAATGTGATTAAATTAATTTCGGTGAAATCTAGATTCATCATATCCATACTCAAGATCAACCAACGGATATTCTTATAAAGCCTCTCCTGAAATAGTGGTTCAACCAGCTCAAATTCAAGTTGAGTATTCGACCAAGACTCATCACCTAGTCGAGGGATTAAAGCACCAACATGCCAACTGGAGCTCCTCTCACTTCATAACTACCTAGGTAAGTACCTTTCCACCCTTTCTCTATAGAATTCTATCGCACCTATAAATAATGTGTTGTCGCATCTTTGTAAAGACATTGGAGAAAGTAAGCTTGGGTTATACCAGGTAAAGTCATAATGCTTCTATCTTTTATTTTTCTATCTCTGATTTCAATGGCTACCTATAGCCCTGTAGTAGTTCTTAGTGTATAGATGATTTGAAGATCACTCAACTCCACCACAAATATATATTAAAAAAAAACCAAAATGATCAATCTTAGTGAATATGATTTTTACAAAATGGCTAATGATGACCTGGAAATTGCATGCTTGAATGTAGGTTTAGAATCACCATGCCATGATGTTCAATGCTTACAACATCTTGGAGAGCTTTTCACAGGGGCTCCATGTGCTGAGCCAAGACTTCAATCTTGTCTTATTCTAATCTTTTCCTTTTCCTTTTCCTTCGTACTATTGGAAGTCCTGTCTAATTGCTAAACAACTAAAGTGCTAAACAAAGAATGATTTGAATTTAATTATATGTTTAGTGCTATTAAGTAATTCTGATGACATCATGCAGCAACGTTGTGTTGCGTGTGGATTAGAGTTTGAATTTAGGATTGCATGTGGCATGTCCTCCATTTGTCGCACGTAGTATGGGAGCCAAATGGCCACACACGCACTTCACATGCTATGGTTGGGGTGCATTAACTCAACTATGGGAGGTTTTTAGTTAAATTTTGGCTCTTTAAATTATATAATAATCATGTTATCATAAATGATCATGACTATATATATATATATATATATATATATAAAGATTCATTTAGGTTTTCTTTAGGAAATGTTTTATTTATGGATTTATTTTAAACAAAAGATTTGATTTAAGTTTTTGAAAATGATTCATTTGGAATAAGTTTTAAGTTTTCATTTAGAAAAGTTTTATTATGGTTTTATTTTAAAATGTTTTTATTCAAATTTTTGAAAAAAAAATCATTTAAAATTTCCTTTCGAAAAGTTCTATTAAAGCATTTATTTCAAAAAGTTTTGATTTAAGTTTTTGGAATAGATTCATTCGAAAAAAGTTACATTCGAAAAAGGTTTTAAGTTTTTTTTTTTTTTAAAAAAAAAAGAAGTTTTATTATAAAAATGTTTTTATTTGTTCATTCGAAAAAAGTTTTAAGTTTTTTTTTTTTTTTTAAAAAGAAGTTTTATTATAAAAATGTTTTTATTTGTGTTTTTGAAAAATATTCATTTAAATTTTATTTTGTAAAATTTTTATTAATTCTTTTAAAAATTTTTAATTGGGTTTTTTTTTTAAATATATCTTCTTTTCTTTTATTAAGAGAGTTACTCCACCTATAAAAACATAATTCTAATTAATTCAAACTTTTAAGAAAATATGCTTTTGAGAATATTTTAAATTAGAGCACACATAAACTTATATTATATTTTTCCTCTCCTTTTAAAGTTCATTTAAAACTAAACTTACATAAACTATATATAAATAATTAATTTAGAGAACATTTAAATTTATATAAATTTTCTAAAACCTTATTTAATTTTTTTTTTGTTCAAATGTATAGATTACCCTAATTATGTAAATCTTACAAGTCATTCCCTTACTATCTATCCCATAAGAATAACAAAAACTCAAGAGTGTAACCCCAATGTAGATTCTCATATGAAACCTAAATATCACAATGGGGATTTTTTTTGCATGAAATGTAAATATCCCAACTTACGATAAAACATCAAAGCATGAATTTTTATTTGCATTAAATATAAATATCCTACCTAGCTTGCTAACTTGTATGAAAAATAAAATATTAAATTATGTATTTTTTGTTTGCATGAAATATAAAAATATAACTTGGAATTTTGCTTGAAAATTGAGGATCCCGCGTGGAATTCCTAACAAAAGAATTTTTCATGATATAAAGCTAACACATATAATCTTTCATGAGACATAAAGCTAACACATGGAATCTTTGTTGTGTGGAACATAAATGTATGTCATGTGAAGTTTTCCTTAAGATATAAATACAAACATATGGAAATAATTCTTTTGCATTAGAACTAAAATAACTACTTGAAATTTCATTTTTGCATAAGATATAAGGCTAGGGTTTTTTAGTAAGAGAGAGAGAGAGAGAATTAGATGTGGTGAGGGGTTGGCTAGGATTTTAGGAGGGAGAGTGAGAGGGAGATGTGGTAAAATTTTGGTTAGGATTTCATGCTGGAAAGAGAAAAGGAACTTAGGCGAGGTGTTGGTTTGAGTTTCAGATATGAGAGAGAGGGAGATACTGTGATGATTTGGCTAGGGTTTCAGGTAGAAGAGAGAGAGAGGGTGAAATGGTGATGGTTTTTTTAGGCTAATGAGGGATCGGGAGATGTGGAGAGTGTTTGTGATGGTTTTGGATAGAGTAATGGAGGAAAGGGAGCAAAGATTTGTGTGGGGTTAGGTGATAGTTTTGAGTTGGAGAAAAATAAGGATTTTGGGTGTGTGAAGTTAGGTTTTTGGCTTAACAAGAAGAGAAGAAGATGAGTAAAGGCTTATGTGGGGTTTCACGTAGGGTAATGAGTAAGATGAAATGAGGGTTTGTGTTGGGTTTTCAAGTATGATACAGAGTAGAAAGAAATAGGGGAAGGGAAGTGAAATTTGGCCATAGTGAAAAGTTCAAAAGAAGTGGAGTTAAAAAGTGTTTCAGCCATTGCAGAAAGAAGTGAAGAAGTTAGGAAGAAAAGTAACCACCTTTCCCCTCAAAAAGTGGGAAAGAAAGACTCGACCAAATGATAAAAGAGAAGGAGAGAGAAATTCACACCATGATTCTAGAAGCCATTCCATGTAATATTCATTGAAATGAGAAAGAAAGAGTAATATCTTTAGCTCATATTTGCTTTATTTGAAATTTTAATTTTCATTTGAGTTCATTTTGAGTAAATTGTCAGGATTGTCCTTTTATTATTAAAATTATCATCCAAATTATTGTATGATTAATGGTCTCTCAAATGGAGTCTGATTTTGGCATTGAAGGGTTCATTTGAAAGGTTTTGATGATCTAAAAGCACTTGAATAGATCATTTTGAAAAATAATTTTAAATGAAAGATTTGATGTTGATCGTATTTCATGCATAAAAACCCAAAAAAAGTTTTATGTAAAGATGGTGGTAGGTTTGAATGCTTCTCATCTGTGAAAATGAACATCATGCAACTTATAGAGTAGAACTTGGGTCACTAGATTTGTTTGAGGAGAAAATGATAATTTTGTGGCGATATAAATAATATTCATGAAGGAAAATTTGAAGTGAAACATTTTATGTAAAAATTTTCATATAATAATCAAATGTGTTTACATGGAATCATGCAACTTTCAAAATTAAGTTTCAAGCTCTGCGAAGATCCATGGAGTAAATGATATTTTCACTATGCATGTTAATTAAAGTTTTATTTTCAAGTTTTAGATTTAACTAAAGTTGGTTATATTTGATTTCATTTTGGTTTGGTTGATTTCAATTTATGTTTAGCTTGATTTTAAATTTAGGTTTCATTACGTTTAGCACAGGTTTTAGCTCAAGTAGATCTCAATTGATAGCTTATCTAAGTTTATTTTGGTTATCTAATGACACTAGGAGGGAGGTACTCTGTCTTGATGGCATTAGGTATAAGCCATGGAAAGGGTTAACCAAAAATTAAAGTCAAAACAAGCCTTCACTTTTTTAATCAAATTATTTAATTTTATATATATATA
>NW_018165006.1:0-3395 GCF_001263595.1 Phalaenopsis equestris | reverse complement strand
TATATATATATATATAATCACTCATTTCATGAATTTGATTACATCATCACAAAGGAATCACCCATTGAATCATCTATAAAGTATCAAATTTTAGTTTGTTGGAAGAATAAAGTACCTGTTGATGATACATGACTAACATGCACTAACTTAGAGACTCTTGCCCCATTAATTAGTAAAAGACTTCTTAGATTTCAACTCCATGGAATAGTGTATCTAGGGGAGTTGATGTAGAATATTTTATGGATCAAAAAAGTAAAGCCAATATTCTAGATACAAAAGAAAAGAAAAAAAAAAAACCAAGAAAAGTGCCCAAGTAAAACAACTCATTGAAGGCCCATCACAAGACGCCAACAAAAAAGAACTATTTGAATTTATATTTTATTTTTTAAATTTCAAATTTTCTTAAAAATAATTAAATTTCAAAAATTATATGGGCTGGTCATAATAAAAAAAATTAGGAAACATTCAGCAATTAATGATGACATATCTTTCTCTCAAAAGTTTACCCTTCTTTTATTTGAATTTTACTTAATAAAGCTCCATAAAGAGATGATATTTTATGAATCATTTCACTTGTTGGATGAAATATATGAGTGAAAATTTTCTCTTTCTTTGTTTGATTTTTTGCTTGCTTCAAACGGTTGTCCTTTATTTTTTGAAAGATAATGCAGTTATCCTTATTTTATTATAATTTTTATTTGATATTATATTTACTTGTACTCTCATTTTATTAACATCCTTTTAACATTTTTAGAATCTTAAAATACCATCTACAACCCAACCCTCAAAACAATGCCAAAAATTCTCTTGGCACCTTTCGACCAAGATTGTCATCACTAGAACTTAGTCTAATTATATATCTCTTCACACCCACATAAAGTCCTCCAATATTAACCACTAATTTAGATCTACACTCCAAATCCTAAGACAACCACCCATAAAAATCACTATCTATTTACCTATACTGGAACCACTCTCCTAAAATGATACTTTAAATCATCCCAAACTAGCCTAATCTAGACTAGTCTGGAATTTTAAATCACCATACTATATTAGACTATTAATACTTCCACACAAAAAAAACTCTAGATCTTATATTTAGATATTAAATTAAAGATCCATATCTTTTTAAATTTTTTATTCTCACCTAATGGGTACACACCATCATCACTTAACTTCTTCAAATCTACATAGCTTTTGATTTCATTAAATGTTATAACAAGGACATATTTTTTTGCTAAGAATAATTGTGGACCAGTTTCAATATTTCACTGACTCTTATTACACATAAAATAGAAATGAATCTTCGAGTTCTAGATTTAATTTTCTTGCCAAATCATTCTGATTATAATAGATAAAAATATAACGAACCAAGTCTTGTAGCCTTTGATTTTAAATAGAAGGTAGAATAGGTTGAATTACAAGTGCATTTTCTTCACTGGTATATATAAAATGGTGAGCATTTCACTCACAAAAATATTTGACATTGTTTAGGGACTGGGTTGTATAAATTTAAAATATCCTCTAGTTTTGTGCATATTAGAAATCAAAGACCTAAATAAAATTGATTTTGTTAACAATAAATTTTACGAGCATATAGTTTGTTCAATGTCTCATCCTTCCTAGCTTGACATAGGATAACCATATCATTGAACGCCCGCTTTGTTTGAATTGCTTCTATCATGACATTTCTAAGTTTAGAAACCATAGAAAAAGATAACTGTTGTAAAATAGATAACCCAATTTTGAAATGATAGGAGGGAAAGCTTGAGAGAAACTATGAAAATGAGACAGTTTAGGGTTTCTCAAGACTATGTAAAAGCACATGGCATAGTTAAAAAGAACTTAAAAAAATTATTTTAGTTATAAATATAATAAAAATGACAAAAGTGTAAATTCAAAAATTAACAATACGTTCTTTGGGTAAAAGACTTTTTCAGTCTAAATAATAATAATGAGTAAGAGCCTACTTTTTTAAAACATTTTTAGTTACTATTTATTGAAATAAATTCATTTTTTTAACTATACAAATATAATAATAAACTCAAAATAAATCACGACATATCTCCTTCTTATCACCATTAGTTATTTTCCACTATGACGAAATCACAAAATAACAACTTTCCACTTCTAAAAAAGTTGGGTTAAATGAGTTGACTCTGCATATTTTTTTTATGGAACCATTTCCTTATTTCCTTGAAGTTGTTTTTGATGTTATCAAATTCTTCTTTCAACTTGCCAAAAGGAGTTATTGAGCTCAAACAATTGATATAAGATCTTAATCTTTTATATTTAAATTACTATCCAAAATCTCTTGTTTCCTTCACAAGCACTCCAAACTTTTTATTTATTTCAAATTGATCTCAACAAAGTTATATTTGTTTCTTTCAATAGAGACATGAGGGTCTCAAGGATTTCAAGAGCCAGGGCAGTCAGATAGATAGTCGCACTTCTCCCAGCAACTTATTTGACTTTCTTTTTTGAAAGAATACCTGCAATGAAGATCACATTGTATTCAACAGGTGTGCCTTAAGTCAACAAATTCAAAGAAAAATTCCTACCTTCAATTGTTGAGTTCACAATTTGTGCTTCAAAAGCTTATACAAATGTATCATGGATCGTGACTAAAGTGCCTTCTTCATAAACTATTTAATCAAATCTCTTACTCCTTGAAGAGAATTGATTTATCAAGTTAGCATTTGCAGCACTCTGAAGTAGTTATTTACTAATAAAATAATCAATCCTCAACCATAGAATCTGTTAAATTTAATTGACTATAAAAGTAAATAATGATTAATGAAAAGAAAATATGGACTTTGACATCAACTTGAAAACTTACCACAGTTGTTTCCAACTTATCTGATTTCATGCATAGATTAAAAACTCATTCCTTTAAACTCGCACATCATTTGAGCTGCTTGAGCTATGGCCTCTTCACAGGATTTAGACACAACTGTTGGGGCCAATAAGGGCAGAGGAGGCTCGATATCAACCGTGGTTTCCATATTAACACAAAAGCAACTGGAAAAAATGCCAACATCTGGCAGCGGATTTGCAATGGGAGGACAAGAGGAAGTCCATTCTAAGAGATTTCTTCCTGAGTTCTTGTCTACATTAATCTTTTTCTTTTTCTACTACTTGGAACTTTCTTTTTTTTGTTTTTGCTTCCTGTAAAGAGAAGCACCAAACTTCTCTTTTAAGATCCTGAATTTGTTTATTAGAATATCATCCATCCCTAGAACAACCAAAAAAAAGTTGAATGAGAATTAGGCGTGTAAAGGAGCGGAACACGAGTTGAGCTCGTGTTCGGCTCGTTTATATTTCGAGCTGGTGTAAAGGAGCGGAACACGAGTTGAGCCAATCTCAGCTCGTGTTCGGCTCGTTTATATTTCGAG